>NC_081423.1:68101742-68279293 GCF_949786415.1 Peromyscus eremicus
AGCCTGTCTTTTTTGTTTTGTTTTGTTTTGTTTTTTTCCTTTTTAAACTTGTTTTGATTTTTGGAGACAGGGTTTCTCTGTGTAGCTTTGGAGCCTGTCCTGGAACTCCATCTGTAATCCAGGCTGGCCTCAAACTCACAGAGATCCACCTGCCTCTACCTCCTGAGTGCAGGGATTAAAGGTGTGAGCCACCACTGCCCAGCTAAACTTTTTTTTAAGGCAATGTCTCACCAAGTTATCCCTATGAATGGCCTAAAATTCCTTATGTAGACCAGGTTGGCCACAAATTCATGGCAACCCCCCTGCTTCTGCTTCTCAAGTGTTGGTATTAAAGGTGTGCATCACTATGCATGCCTGGGTCCAATTTATTTTATTTTTCAAGTCTTTCATTGTTTATGCATGGAGGTGTATTGTCTGTGTGTATGGCTGTGCACCACATGCATGCCTGGTGCCCCAGGAGACCAGAAGAACTTGTAGATTCCCTGGGACTGGAGTCACCATGTGGGTTCTGGGAAGCGAACTTGGAACCTCCAGAAGAGCAGCCAATGTTCTTAACTGCTGAACCATCTCCCCGCCCTCTTATTTATTTACTTATTTACTTACTTATATTTTTTGGAGACACATATATCTTTGGCTGGCCCTGGCACTAACTATCTCCTGCTCCCACTCCAGAAGTGATGCTCCAAATCTACCCATCTTCCCACTTACCTGGAAGAAATTCTGAGACACAGCCACACTGATGACTAAGGAGGGGGGAAAAAATGAAAGACACTTCTAAAGCCACAGTAGGTTTCAATCTTTCTCTTTAATTGTTACAGTGAAATGGAAGCTGGGAGACAGGCCCTGGTATTCTGTAGCCTCGGTCAGAGTGCAGTGATAACCCCAGGAGAGTAGCCAAGATTGGGCTGGAGAGGTGGGGAGTGGGGCAGGGAGCCTGGAGCCCTGGGTAACCATACAAGTGAAAGATGAGGTCCTGTCTCTGCGACCCCAACCCTAAGGGGCTGAGGGGAGGGTGCAAGATACACAGTGCCCCTTGTGGCCATACCCCCTTGCTAGGTAAAAGGAAGAAGCTGAGGAGAGCAAAGGCTGAGGAACCCAAAGGGGGACCCAGAACAACAAGTCAGCAGATAAAACAGTCATTACCACGCCTTCTCTCCCCAGCCCATTTTTTCACATGTATATTGGGAATAATTTGAGAAATTTTCTATCCCTAGTGGAGTGGACACCGAAAGTAAGATCCAGGGTCCAGAAATCAACAGCTGAAATCCAGAGGCAGGAGGCAAGCCATGAGGGTGGGGAAGGTAGGGCCCCCCACAGAACACTAGGTCACCTGCTCTGTGGGCCTCATCTGGATGTCTCCAACCTGTGGAAGGCAGAAGGCGTGAGGCAGCTGCCCCTCAAGGACTCCCTGCGGCCGGCCCACTTCTGGGCATAGTTGGGCTTCTCCCAGTGGGTAAACAGCTAAGGGCAGACTCACCTGAACATGTGGCGGGGTGCTGAGGACGTAGATGACGGCTTCGGCCACATCCTCGGGTTTGAGACACTGAGCACCAGGGGAGAGCGTTGAGACAGGGCCCACGTGACCAAGCTCCTCCCCCCTCAGAGGGACTCGAACCTCCACATCCCCACCCGACCCTCCAGGAGTGACAGGCTGCAGAGGAGCAGTCTGGGGGTCCTAAGGACTGAGCGGCTTTACTAGGCCCAGAAGGCGCCCACCTTTATGTCTTCATAGGTGGCAGCTGCCCTCTCGGGGTCCTTGTCATGGAGTTTGAAGGCAAACTGTGTCTCCACCAAGCCTGGAGAGATACACTGGGCCAACAGAGATACACTGCTCAGCCTGAGCTTTCTCAGGCCTTGGAGGAGGTTGAGGGGAAGACTAGAGACCACAGGGCTCCCGGGTCACAATGGCAGCCGCCTCGTGTCCTCAAGTGTCCTCCTCCTTCCAGTCACCACTGAGAGCTCCAGCTGCACCTCTCACAATACCCTGTACTACATATGGAGCCGCTCCTATGGGTTTGGTTAATGCTTTCCAAAGCGGTGTTTTTAAAGCCTCATAACCAGGTGAGTGTCATTATCATTGCATCTCACGAATGTGAAGACTGAAGCTTAGCGAGGTTCAGTGATTTACCCAAAGTCATGTGGTCTTCTAGGGAAGAGCCCAGAGTGACGGTCTCCTCCAGTCACTGTGTGTGATTTCTTAGTCTCACTCCACGGTCCCTTCGAGCTGGCCCCTCCCACTCCAAGTGTGAGTCTGACCATTGGCTCTGGGGTGAGTGGAGCGAGGTGACTGTCCTCCTAAGGAGCAGCAGCGGCCAGGACTTGTGCACTCGTTGAACCCAGGGGCCCTCAGCAGGCCTTCCTGGACACGTGCAGGCCGGAGGGCTGGGCCCACACCATTCCCACCAGGGCTAGACCACAGCCTCACCGTGGCCCGGATATGGGTCTGGGCCTCCAGAAGTTCTTGCCTTAGTCCCTCTGTCAATGCTGTGACGGCATACTTGGTCGCACAATAGAAATGGATCACAGACTCGGGTGGGACTCGGTGGCCACACATGCTGGGTGGGAGAAGGGAAGGGGGGAGAGGAGAGAGTAAAGTTCCACAGCCGCTGGCGGTGCTCCTGTCTTCCGGCTCAGCTTCGTTACCCAGAGGCTGACAGGGAGCCTTGGTGGGGGGGCCGCGGATGGCTATCCAGTCCACTGGATAAATCTAGTCTCTTGTCCACGCAGCTCCTGGAAGCTGCTTTGTCTTGAAGCCTCCCCTCGGCCCCCTGCTACTCACTTCTGCAGCCAGACAGGTTGACAGGAGCCTCACCACAGGTCTGCATGCTCACTGACAGGGCTCTCTGGGAGATCTCTGGAGTTGTCCAGACCATGTCCCCAACAGGCAATGGGCCCCTCCTATGCTAGAGCCTGTGCCGTCTCTTTGGACCACAATGCAGAGGCAGCCCTGGGTCTGAGGGAAGGTCCAAGGGCACTCAGTCCCTGGAGAGTTCCCAGGCACTGGCTGTGGAGGGCAGGGGCTCAGCTGTCCGCTCTAGACAAAGGCACTTCCCTTTGTCAGAATCATGCCACTTAGATATTAAATATCTATTCTACTATCGAAGACAATGCCATCTAGAGGTTAAGTGAGCTGTGACAGGTGGGTCACTTCAGTGACCCGAGCTCTAAGCCTCGGCTGCCCGGCCTCACCTGTTGATGTTAATAATATGCCCGTCGTCCACATTTCGCTCCTTCATGGACTGATAAGCTTCCCGAGTGCAGATGCTGAGGGCCAGTACATTCACCTGTGGGCCAGGGAGGGCAATGGAGTGGCTCCAGCTTGGGCCCAACTCAACAGGTGATAGAGCCGTGGAGCACCAGGGGGAAAGAGTGGTATGCCTTCTCTGTGGGGGGCCCCACCCTTCACAACTACCACCCCCAGATGATGGCAGAGGCAGCTCTTTTCCTGGCTGAGTCCCTGTGAATAAGCCTCCCACCCAAGCCCAGGCCACACTGCCGCCATCTCTGCCATAGTCAGACCTCTGCTTCAGAAAACCTGCCATCCTTCTCAGGGACAGCGTCTAGACCTGCTCCCTCCAAAACAGATTGAAAACCTTCCTGAATGGCCTAAATCTTTCTCCTCACACACAGAATCCATCCCCTCTCTCCCTGCCCTCCTCAGCCACCCTGTTCCCTGGTAATCCCCACCAATCATGGGTGGAAGAGGCTCACAGGCCTTTAACCTATATCCCAGAACAAGCCCAGGTGTGGGGACTCTTCAGTGGGTGGGGTCACTTGCCATTCCTGGCAGAGGTGATCTTAAGTCCCCACCCTTCATGGTGCAGAGGTCTAAGGAGCTATCTGCTCTGAAGCACCTGTCTGCTGTCTACTCCACCCATTAGCCTTGCCAGAGAGGCCAGCAGAGATAAAGCTTTCATCGGGCCCTCCTGCCTCTCTCTTCTCCAGAGGAGAGGGACAGCTGGCAGATTAGCTGATTTGCTTTATCAAGTGCCACCCAGGCTTCAGGACAGAATGCCCTCAGTGAAGACCTGCCTCAGTGCTTGGGGTAGCAGCAACACTTGGGTATTGGGATGCAGAAAGGGCTCAGCCTGTTTCTGGTCCTCTTAACAGGGTGGGGTTGTAGGGCATATGGAGGATAAATGAATCCCTAGGAGCATGGCGGAAGCCTCCTGGGTCTAGGGCTCCTAGGATGGGGCTAATGGATTTAGGTAATATTCAAGACAAAGGGGCCTTGGGGACTTAGGAGTCCCTCATTTTACAGATGGGCAAGCTGAGGTCCAGGATTAGACATGTGTCTCTGCCCACGAGGGCTATGATTCTGATCCAGAAGACTGAGGCCAGGCTTCATTCTCATTGTTCCACTCCCAAGTACCTATTAATACTAGCCTACTATACCAGATGTAGAGAGGGCTCTGGCATTGCTTTCAGCCTCTCAAATACTTTCACACCCTAGTGCCACCCACAATGCTGTCCAGAAGTTGGAAACACATGTCCTTGAGGCTGTGTTTGGCCTGTACATGCTCTTATTACATGTGTTTATTGACTTTTTTTTTTTGGTGTGTGTGTGTGCGCGCGCGCTGCGCGCGCGCGCGTGCGCGCGTGTGCGCGTGCATGTGTGTATGCATGCCACAGTGCTAATGTGGAGGTCAAAGGACAACTTATAGGAGTTGACTCTCTTCTCTCACCACATGGGGCTTGGGTCTTAATGGTAAGCACCTTCACCCACTGGGCCATTTCACCAGCCCTGGCCTGTACACTCTCCAAAGCGTAATACAGGCTCCCCATTTCTCTAAAAGAAATCAAAGCTCTGCCCATGCTGCAGTGGGCAGCTAGCCAGGATTTGAGCAAGGGCCACCCCTCTACAAGGCCACGTGTTCTCCCACACTCTGTACACTCTGTACACTGGGGACAGTGGGGCTTGGGATATGGATGATTTAGGTGTGTTCATCCCAGCTAAACGTGACAAGACTACAGCTCAGAGGCTGTCAGGAGCTTGCCTGAGTCACACAGGACCAGGTGCAAACACAACGTGTTATTTCTGCTGCTTTTCTTCCCCTAAGACCTTGATCCCAGGTACCCAGCACAAGCAGGGACATCCAATAAATTACAATTCTCTCCTCTGCAGTCTTTCTCCCACCACAACCAGTCCAGAGTTTAAGAACTACCAGGGGCTGAAAAGCTGTTTATCCACTCACTCTCCTTGTGATACCACTAGTGAGTGGAAAATCAAAACGCCCCAGCGGGAAACTGAAGCTCCTTCTTCCTGGAGTCCTGTCCTCAGGAGCCCTCTGCCTAATAATGCCCACTCCCCCTCACCACCCAGCCTCCTGCCCCAGTCCTGGAACCCTTACATTGAACATGTCCTTCCAGCCGCTGGTGCTGCCTGAGAGCAGGGTGTCGGGCCGGGCCATGCCAGCATTGTTGATACAGATGTCCACGCCACTGTGCTGAGAGCGGACAGCTGAGAACATGGAGAGGATGTCCTCCTCATTTGACAGGTCACATCTGTAGGGGATCAAAGTCCCGGGGTAGCCTGCACTCTTACATTCAGCAGCCAGCTCCTATGAAACCCAACAGGGGTCTAACTGGGGTGAGCTGCTCACTCCCACACCTCCTCACCCAGGGTCGGCCCTCCCCCCCCAGGTCACTACTCAGAACTGTCTAGTGGCAGGCCGCCTTTTGGCCTTATGAGAACGGCTGGGTCTGCCCATCCCAAAGCTCGGGCTGTGTGGTCAAAGTCTAAGGGGTTGGGGACACTCCCCGAGAGAAGGAGAGCAACAGCAACGGTAGAACAGATCACGGAGGATCTCACATAATAAAGTCTTCAGTGCTAAGGAGAGAGAAGAGGTCAGGGGTCCTGAGAACGGAGGGAGACTTCTACTCTTTCCCCAGTACCCGGAAGTAGATCTCTATATACCCTTGGCCCCATATCATTCTTCCAGTAGGGCCAAGAGGCCCTGAGCTGGTTACCCCAGAGCCCCAATTCTCTTCTTCTCCTCTTTAGTGGCGGCCAGTCCCTCCCAGAAGGGCTCAGCTCTGAACCGCCACTTCTCTTGACAAAAGGCACACCCAACGTAAAGGTGAGTCCTATGCACACCCTTCAACGGAGCTCAGTCAAGTCTCTCTTGCTCCCTACAAGCAGTCAGGCTCTCTAACCTCTAGTATCTCCTCAACCCCAAGTTCTCCCCTCCTACTTAGTCGGTCACCTGTCACCAGACACTCCCTGTGCGTGTCCAAGTCCCTCAGTGCACTGCAGGGCCCTGAAAAAGCAGGGCCCCTGAGTGTGGCAGGAGCTGACATTTACAAGTTGGAAGAAAGCAGGCAGTGGGAGGCCAGGGAGTGACTGGGCACTTGAGCCTTGTGAAGGTGACTGAGTAAGTGTGGCGAGGGGGGTGGGGCAGGGGCAGTGTGCAGGCTGGCCTAGAGGAAGGCCAATTTGGCCAACTGCCCTGGCCTGGGCCCCTTCCTCCTTCCAAGTGGAATAAAAGGCTTGATCAGGTGACCAAATAAATTCTTTCCTGCCTTTTTGTTTGTTTTGGGTTTTGTTTTTTTTGAAACAGGGTTTCTCTGTGTTAGCCCTGGCTGTCCTGGAACTTGCTTTGTAGACCAGGGTGGCCTTTAACTCACAGAGATCCGCCTGCCTCTGCCTCCCTGGTGCTCTGTCAGGTTCTTCCTGCTTTAACCTTCTGTGAGTTCAAAAGTTGTATCCCTCTGGGACTCAGAAGCCCCCTTCCGCCTGATTTTACTGTTCATAACCACCTTAGGGAGTAGGATTTCTCCCAGTAATTCTACAGAACCCAAACTTAGTTTTAATATCATCAAATTAATCAATCAATAAAAACAGTGAGCAAGAAACCCAGGAATCCCCCCCTCAGACTCAAAGTCCCCAACAGAAAGGCTGCGTGTGTGTGTGTGTGTGTGTGTGTGTGTGTGTGTGTGGTGTAATATTTTTCTCCCTGTCACTGCCATGCCATGCTTCATCTCTGCCATAGCCATTACTCTCCAAAATGACCTGAAACCAGGACAGTCCCACACAGCAAAGAGGTTCTCCCTTAATGACATGAAGCCATCCTAAGGCTGAATAATCTGCCTGGAGATTCCCTTGGGATTCGGTGCCTCCCTTTCCCGGGTAACTTAGGGTAGAGAGGCAAGAGTGCCTTCAGAATTAGGGAATCAAAACTAAAAACAGGGGGCTGGAGAGTTGGCTCAGTGGTTAAGAGCACTGGCTGCTCTTCCAGAGGACCCAGGTTCAATTCCCAGCACCCATATGGCAGCTCATCACTGTCTGTAACTCCAGTTCCAGGAGATCCGACACCCTCGCACAGACATATATACAGGCAAAACAGCAATGCATACATAAAATAAAAATAAATAAATTGAAAAAAAACCCTAAATACAAAAACAAAAAAAACCTAGGGGAATCCAGTTGTCCAATCCTTGGCCTTAATCCCCTAGGCTTCAAAGCTGGGGTTGGACCCTATGCATTTCCAGGGAAAGGGAGGGGCAGAGTGGGGCAATGGTGGAGCCAGGTGACCTTGGGATTATCTGGGAGGCTATAAAGTGTACCTTTAGTCACTAGCAGGGGATCAGTCCTTCCTGTACACCTTCTCCCTTTGCCTCCACCCAAGGCCTCCTTACCCCTTTTCTACCAGTGGACTTTGAACCATGCTGAGGACAGAGCCCTGCAGGGAAGGGCTAACCCACACACCTGAGGGTGGTCCTGCCAGGGCAAATAATGGGAATTTCTCTTGTCTTCCCCCAAATGGCCATCTCCTCCTCGCCTTTTCAGAGTTGGTGCTGCTCATAAGTCTGGGAACCCCCAAAAGCATGTTAAGAGAAAAACTAGGGAGTTCTGGATCCATTAAGATTTTCATACCCAGTGCCCTATTTCACCTATTCAGTCCCACCTAGGAAAGTGAGCCAGAAAAAAAGAATCTATAAGTAAATATTCCAGTCACCACTTAGGCTCATGGCATATGAGTGGAGCCTGAGACATGAACTTGAAAGGAGCACTAGCTCCCACCCTCGCTCGCGGGTCAGACTCTCAAGACTTCTAGATTCTTGCTCATTGGTTGGCTAGACCTTTACCTGGTTTGGCTGTGTGAGGTCTGAGGACAAGAGGAAACTAACCTAGCCACTAAAGCGAGCCAGCTTTCTTTCCTTCTCCTGGCTGTCTAGCTAGGCCCTGACCTCTGGCTTCCCCTTTCCACCTGTCAGTATAGGGGCGGACGATGGCAGGGGTAAGGGAAGAGAATGCCAGGGGTCAGGGATTTAGTACGCTGCAGGCACAGGCTGCCAGGAGCGAACGGCTCGTTATAAAAACAGGACTAGGGGAGAAAGTAGGTCCTCCCGCTACTAGACACCCATCACTCCTGCCCTCAAGGCCGTTGCAAATGGCCCTGGGGTAGCAGGCTGGTGAGAGCAGGGTCACAGCCTGGCTCCGGCCACTCCCCCTCCCCCACTCGGAGCCCTAGCCCGTGGAAACGACGTCCCCCAGAGCGTCCCCGCTGCTCAGCGGGACCTTACCTCGATGTTGCCAACGGTGCGGGCACAACCCACCACCTTCAGTCCCTGCTGGACTAATGCCCGGGCCACGGCCGCGCCTATGCCCCCCGAGGCTCCCGTCACCAGTGCCAGGCGGTCACGCCACCGCTCCATGCCGGCTCTGGCCATGGTCCCGAGCCGTCCGCCCACCTCGTTCAGCCAGCCAGGCACTATTACCGCGGAGCTTCGTCCGGGGTGAGAGACGCTTGGCCGCTCCCCGGTCACTGCTGGGGCGAGCGCGGACAACTTGCAGGCGTCGGAGCAGTGCCTAGACCCACCCCCGTGCGGGCGAGCCTCCGGCCCGGGCTCCGCCCTCGGGACCTCGGCACTGGGCCACATCGCGCCCGAGGACCGCCGCGGCTTGGCCGCCCTGTCCCTCGAGCGGCCGCGGGGCCGCCCCTTCCGGCCACGCCCCCGCGCGAGCCCGTCCCTCCCGCGGGGGACGGAAACCGCAGCGATTCGGGCGGGGACCCACCGGCGCGAGAAAGGCGCCCGCCAGCCTGTGGTCTTGCTTTCTTGGTGAGCGCCTCCCGTTGTGGTGGAAGAGGAAGAGGACGCATGCACTCAAGGCCGCCTTTGCTCAGACAGCCCCACTTCCAGAGGCCTGAGGACCTAAAGGTTACTCCGGTGTCCTCCCAGACCACAGGTGATTGATAGCAGGGACTCAGTCCAGAAAAGCTCGTGTCTCCGCCCTTAAGACCAGGTGACATGAGGAAGGGTTCTTATGCACAGTACCCGATCCTTGGGTCTTATTAGCCAAGAACTAAATGGTTAAAAATGCCCAAGTATTGTTGAGTTCTACTTCTAAATGGCCCCATGGTCTCCAACTGCCCTTGACATCACCCTTCCCCGTCCTACATGGGCGGAAATTTTATACAACGTACTTCGAGGACCACTGGCAAGAGCTGACAATTTGAACACTGCATAACAGGCATATTTACACACTTTAAACAACATGCACAATACACGCTATAAGATAGGGTTTTGTTATTTTTTTTTTTTTTTCTTCTCGTGTAGACGACTCAACACAGGGCCTCACACATGTTGAGCACCAGCTCT
The DNA here is from genome assembly GCF_949786415.1 of Peromyscus eremicus. Lineage (NCBI taxonomy): Eukaryota > Metazoa > Chordata > Mammalia > Rodentia > Cricetidae > Peromyscus > Peromyscus eremicus. The sequence continues at coordinate 68,111,346 of NC_081423.1, forward strand.
ACCACAAGGCCTGGTGGCACAACTCAGTAAGTAAGTAATAGCACTATGGGAGTTAAAGGCAGGTGAATCAGTTTCAGGCCAGCTGGAACATGAGACCTTTTCACAAAAAGCAAAACAATGACTATACTAGCACATAAAGAGGTGTGACAGTGTGACCTGCATCTCAGTCCTAGGGCAGGAATGTGTCCAACTGTTATCAATTTTGTTCAGAGTAGGGCTCACTTTATTCTCTGGCCATTCAGAGTTTAAAACTGCCTGATTTTGCTGCCCCTGAACAGTAGTGGCGCTCACCTTTATGCCTTTAATCCCTGCACCTGGAGGCAGAAGCAGGTAGATTTCCAAGTTCAAGGCCAGCCTACAGAGTAAGTTCTGGGACAGCCAGGGCAACACACAGAGAAACCCTGTCTCTAAAAAAAAGAAAAACCCCAAACTGATGTCTGCCTCCTTCATATAGCCATCATTTATGGTTGCTGGAGTTGGACATATACTTCAGATATGGCACCTGCGTACCACCGTCACAAAAGCCATGCCTTTGCAATCCTGTAACCCAGCACCAGGAGGCTGGGGCTTGATTATAAACCACATTTCTGGACTAGTGAGACCCTGACTGAAAAAATAAAATAAAATTCACTTGGGCTAGAGAGAGAGCTCAGAAAAGCATTGGTTCAATTCCCAGCATCCACATGGCAGCTCACAACTGTAACTCCAGTTCCAGAGGCTCTGACATCTTTACACAAACATGCATACAAACAAAAATACCTATACACATAGAAATTTTTCTTTAAAAATTAAAAAAAGATTCACTTAACAAGCACCCAATTTGGCTATCCTTCATATGGCCACAAAGGCAATAATTAAAACTATTATGGGGCTAGAGAGATGGCTCAGAGGTTAAGAGCACTGGCTACTCTTCCAGAGGTCTTGAATTCAATTTCCAGCACCCACATGGTGGCTCACAACCATCAACAATGAGATCTGGTGCCCTCTTCGGGCTTGCAGGCATACACGGAAGCAGAACACTGTATACACAATTAACAAGTATTTTTTAAAAAACAAACTATTGCTTTCGGGAATTTCATGTAGCCAGGGGTATAGCTCAGTTCGCAGTGATGTCCAGTAAAGAAAATTGCCTAGATAAGAGTATTGCCCAGAGTTGTTTGGCTATGTTGCTCAGTGATACACAACCAAATAAAGACAACTCAGAAGGTTGACCAAAGAAATGCCATCAACTACCTGGGATACACCATGACAGAGGCTGAGGTAAGAGAACCATCTCCAGTTCAAGGCCAGTTTGAGCTGCATTGTGAGGCCCAAACAAAAGATGCCAATGATGAAAACTGGACGCAAGCATCACGGTTACACACTTGGAATCTAATTAAATGGTAGGAAGCCCCTTCAGTTCACTCCAGCCCCACTATTCAGACATGATGTCCTACTACTTTTGTCTTAACACACAGGCACAAAACCCTAACTATGCATCTGTGGTGCTATTCAACCTACCCTTTTATTCTTTTTTGTGTTGTGTGCCAAGTGCATTTGTATGCAAGTGCCAGACATGTATAGGCCAGAGGAAACTGGTATGGTTCCTCAGTAACACCGTCCTCCTTTTTAAGAAGTACATTTATGACAAGTGTGGTGGCACACACTTTTAATCCCAGAACTTGGAAGACAGAGGCAGGCAGATCTGAGTTCAAGACCTACCTGGTCTACAAGGCAAGTCTCAAAACAAAACCAGTACATTTATATATTTATTGGTGGGGTACATGCATACCATGTGCGGTCAGAGGGGAAAATTTGTGGGGGTCAGTTCTCTCCATGTGGGTCCCAGGAATCAGACTCAGGTCGTGAGGTCTGGTGGCAAGCACCTTCTCTCCACTGCATCACCTTAGTGACCCCACCTTCTTTGAGACAAGGACTCTCTTTGATCTGGAGCACGAGCCCAGTACACCCACAAGCCAGTAAGTCTCAGGGATCTGTCTCTGACACCCAGCACTGGGTTGTTTTTTGTTTTTTTTTTAATCCAATTTACTTTTTATTCTTTTGACAAATTTCATACAGTATATGAATTTAGTCCTTTTCTTTTTAAAAAAATATTATGTAAGTTTTTATTATACTTATTATTGTACATGCATTGGTGTCAGGTCCCCTGAAATTGGAGTTATAGATGGGTGTGAGCTGCGATGCGGGTGCTGGGATCTTAATCCAGGACCTCTGGAAGAGCAGTCAGTGCTCTTAACCACTGAGCCATCTCTCCAGCCCCAGTCCTTTTCTTTTTACTCATTACCCAGTCTCATCCCTTACACAGCCTCTCCTCTTTGTGTGTGTTCTGGGGATAGAATTCAGTTCCTTTTTTTTTTTTAATTTTTATTTCCAGACATGGGATTAAAAGCATGCTGCCACTTCCCCTCTGGAACTTACAAGCATCTTACCATCATCTCTCCATCACTAATCTGACCTATCAAATGACAGCAAAATGCTACCCCTGGGAGTCATTCCCCTTTAGTACTCAGCTTGCTTGTGACAGCAGTGAACTGTAAAGTCACACTGAGTTCATGAAGGAAAACAAATAGGGCTGAGTACACACTGACACAAACCACAATGTGGTCAGCTCTCATGCATCCTTCCCTGGTCCCAGTCTTCCAGGCCGAGTAATTATCAGCATTTTGTTTTCATTCTTTTAGGTCAATATGAGCCTCTGAATTTAAGGTGTTTCTGTTACCTCGTTGGAACCTTCTAGTGTGGCAATTCAAGTCTCATGAGAAAGGAAAATGCTAGTCAGTATTTAAAGCCATTTATTCTTTAAGAACAAGACTAGAAACTGCTTTTCTCTGTTGTCAAGTCTCATCAAAGGAAGAATTCTGTCTTCAACAGTCTGCATCTCTATGTTCACTTGCTCTTAATGCTCTCGCCATCAACAATGGCCAAGTACAAAGTACACCAGTGGCAAATACTAAAGTACCACCACACTGAGTAGAAACATGTACACCACATTCTACTATGCGTATTAATAAATACTCTTTATTTTAAATTTTGCACATTGCCTTTAACATTGCGTCCAGACACTTTGCAGTGGATGTCTACTGTAAACCATATATCCAGCTCAGTGTCATTTCTGTACAGAGGTGTAAGGACAACATTACTTTTGCCACTAAGTTGCTTTAGTAAGTCTCACAGGAAGAGAAACGTTTAATGAAGAGATGGCTTAAATCATAAGCAGGCCTGTGCAGCCACGCAACTAAAGACACAAGCCTGAAGAAAGAACAAACGAATGAGGTTACCTCCACCATCTCCCAAAACAAGGAATCACATTGATTTAAGATAAAATTTTGCCAGAAGTCACTAAATTAGGAGTTTTTAAAAGAGAAGGCGCAGTAGTCATCTTGAGTGTTTCATTGAAAGACAGAGCTATTTTATTTATTTAATTTGCTCCAGCCGTTGTCAACCAGCCACTACAAATGGGCCTCTTGTGGTCATTTAAGCGGCAGTATTTATTAAATTTCTCCTTCAGGTGCTGTCGGTACTGTTCTCTATTGCTGTAGAAAGACTGATTATTAGCCATAAATGACTGTATTTCATCTTGTGAGATAAAGATTTCCTCATCTGAAGTACATTCAGACTCATCCTGCAAATTAAAGCAGCAGTTAAGACCATGACAAAGAATGCAAAACGCTGTGCATGGTGGGGAACTACGAATTAAAGCAGGCTAGCTTTTCTTTCCAACCCAGTCACAGGATCTCTAATTGCAATGCTTACAGAACAAGCATCATGGAACCCCATCTTACAAACTAGTGAGGATAAACTCTAACTCAGCTTGGTTTGAAACATTGTATCTACAATTACCCCCTATATACCTATGAGTCTGACTATCACCATACCTTCTGCCTTTAAAAACAACCAGATAGAGATGGATGCAACTAATTTAACCAATATTTAAATACCCAGACTTATCTCTAGCTGGTCCTATGTTGAAACTTTTATCTCTACAAATTAAGTACATGATTTTTATCTCTACAGATTAAAAGATAACTTTTTTTTTTACTTAAAAAGTATGTTATATAGAATCACTACTAAACTTTACAACATACCTAAAAACGAAACAAGCAACAATAAAATCTTTAATATTCCAAATGACATTTCCACTAGGACTTAAAATAATGGAAGGGGTAGCAATCTTCTCTTTCTTTTCTTTCCATGCACCAGCACACACTACACACTGGGACACTGACATCCAGTATAACTCAACTCAAGTCTCAGGAGGTGATACCAATTTTACAGCCCTCCCAAGGCCAGTCATACTTTTTCCCCTATATGCCACGTGAAGAATTAACTTGGAATGCAAGTTTTAGTTCAGGTTCTTTTTCATTATTTTAAGATTTTTTGGGGGGGGCGGGGGTGGAATAAGGAGGACTTAAAACAGGATCTCATCCCAGGATAGCTTCAAACTCCCTATGTGTCTAACATGAGTCAAACTCCTGATCCTTCTTCCTCTTCCTCCTTTGGGGTGCTGAGATTATACTCATTCAAATATTCTTTCCAGGTCTAGAAGGGTGGGTACTATACTGCCACTTCTTACTCTCCCAACCGTTCTAACTTTGAGACAAACAAGAACAAGACAATGTGCTCCAGAACAGTTACAAAAGTCATGAGTGAAACAACAGAAATGAAGGCACCAAAGAACGATGGGATGAATACCTTTCATTTCTTAACCTCTCTCTGTTCCCTACCTGAAACCTTCAAGTATCTTCCCCAACTCACAAAAAAGATAGCGTGAACTACTTACAAGAAGTTCAACTAAGCTCTTGGCACCTTTTCCAGAGTCAGGACCAAACGACATTTCTGTAGGTTCTGTGAACTGTGGTACATTTTTCCTATGCTCAAACCAAGGCAATGGCTGCCCACTCTTCTCAGCGCTGCAACAACTCTCAGGATGTGCATCTTTGGTCTTGTCACGGTGAAACACTGTGTGCATGGTGTTTCCTGAGGGCTCTCGATTACTTGGATCTGTAATACAGCTTCCAAGTTTTTGGATCTGAAACCAGGGCAAGAGATTTCCCAAGGGAAAAAAAAAGGGGCAAAAACAGTAGCCATTATTATTCAAAGAAAAACAAACAAAAATTTCCAGGTGCTAGTGAGTTCCAGGTTAGCCTACAGTATCCAGACAAGACAGTCAACAACAAAACAAAAAATCTGCAGGGAAGTTTTAAGTCTTGAGAAGTGATACTAAAAAACAGCAGCAGCTAATTTACAAGACACTTACCCTATTCCAGATGGTACGCTAACCTGTTTAATCTTACCTCATCTTCATAGAACCTAAAACACAGCCTATTATCCTCATATTTGCAAACAGAAAAACTAATAAACAGTTTTTCAAGATTATATAGCTAATTAAAATGATAGATTCTTGAGAGAGAGGTCAGGAGCTTAGAGCACCTACAAAGGATCCAGGTTCGATTCCCAGAACCCACATGGTGACACAGTCATCCTAACTCCAGTTCCCAAGGAACCCTGCATCCTCTTCTATCCTCTGCAGGCATGTGGTACACAGTCATACATGAAGGTAAAACATTCATACATGTAAAAGAAATAAATCTAAAGGAAATTTTTTTATAAATTACCAAGTAAAGTAAAAAGTACTAAAGAGATTTATAACTCACTTGGACTTCTGGACAAATAAACACTTCCTCCCTCATATCCATACCCACAAGATGAACAAGCAATGTAACTATATAAAATACTTTTCGATTTTTTTTTCTTTTTCTTTCTCTTTTTTTTTTTTTTTTTTTTTTTTTTTTGAGACAGTGTTTCTCTGTGTAGCCCTGGATGTCCTGGAACTCAACTCTATGGACCAGACTGGCCTTAAACTCAGAAATCTGCCTGCTTCTGCTGGGATTAAAGGCCTGAACCACCATCAATTCAAGGAAAAAAATTATTAATTGCAAATCATCACACTTACATGTTCATCACATTTCAACATCTTGCTTTTCTTTTTCTTCTTTTTGTTTTTCCCTTTTGTATTATTTTCTTCAGAATTTGCCCAACATTCAACACAACTATCACCATCATCTTCTTTGTCTTCACAGTGATGAACACAGGAATCTTCACCTACAAAAATGAATAACCCTTCCTATTTATGGTGTTCTATCAGCCATATCGTAGATATTAATTAGGAAGCTTAACCTGAGCATACCATGTTCATCATGGTTACAAATTCCCTCGGTGCAGGCAACATCTGAACCTTCTCGAGAACCTGTTTCACTTCCTTCCATGCTAGATGAATATCCACAATCACTACCATTACAGTGTGGAGACACACCTGAAAATACAGCAGGCGGGAATAAAAATTAATTCAGGGTCCAGGGAAAAATATCAAATTTCATTGCTTAGAGAAAGTAAGTAATTTACAAATTTTGTTTCTTGTAAGAAAAGAAATACTAAGTATCTGACTAAATCGCATGGTAGTTTTGAGGTGATAAAGCAGTTTTAAAATTCTAATTCCAACAAGGTGGTGGCAGCGCATACATTTAATCCCAGCACTCAGGAGGCAGAGACAGATGGAGCTCTGAGTTGGAGCCCAGCCTGGTCTACATAGCAAGTTCCAGGACAGCCAGGGCTACTAAGAAACTCTGTCTTGAAAAACAAAACAAAACCAAATTCTAATTCCAAAAAATCTCTTAAAAGCACTTATATTTAAAAGAGAAACAGAGAGTTCGTTTTTTGTTTGTTTTATGGGGGCGAGAGGGACGGGGGGGGGGGGGGGGGGGGGGGGGGGGGATATGAGGATGATATGCTGGAAAGATATGTCCAGTGGTCAGGAGCAATGGCTGCCCTTACAGAGGACCTGGGTTCTATTCCCAGCATCCACATGGCAGCTCACAACTATCTCCAGTTCCAGGGGATCTGACACCCTCACACAGACATACATGCAGGCAAACACCAATGCACACAAAATAAAAATAAGTTAATCATTAAAAAAAAAGCTTTGTTTTTGTGATATGGCCTCCTGAGTGCTGGGATTAAAAGAGTGTGCCACTGTGCCCAGCAAAAGGTTTTTTTTCCCTTTTGAATTTTTTTCTTTCAATTTTTATTCTTTGCATACACTACATCCTGACCACATTTCCCTTACCTCCATCCACATCTCCCAGTCCACACCCCACCCCACCTCCCCTAGATCCACTCCCTCCATTTCCCTTAAAAAAAATAAATTAAATTAAATTAAAAAAAGAGCAGGCTTAGCAGGGAGATCAAGAACATACATAACAAATTACAATAAGACTGGGCACACACCCCCTCCTATCAAGGCTGGATGAGGTGACCCAGTAGGTGGAAAAGTGTCCCAAAGTGAAGGCAAAAGAGTCAGAGACATCCTCCATTCCTGCTGTTAGGGGGTCCCACAAGAATACCAAGCTACACAACCATAACGTATATGCAGAGGACCTAGCTCAGACCCATACAAGGTCCAGCAAGAGTTATTTTTTTAAAAAGATTTACTCACCTTTCTTTATTTTAGGGGACCCCAGAAGATTGCCACTGCTAGGACAGGTACATGATGTACTTTCGTTGGTAACAATTACTTCTACACAACTATTACCGTCTTCAGTGCTGCCACAGGCTTTGCAGCTATTTTCAATGAAGTCTGTTTCCTTTGAGGATAGACATTAAGAGACAATTAAAAAGATTTACTTCCGTAATGGCTACATTTTAACTTCTAATTAATTAAATAGCAGTTATAAGGTTAAAAAATGAAGAGTATCCTTATGAAAAAAAATCACTGTGACTAGCTAGAGGCTCATGTCTGTGATCCCAGCATGAGAGACAGGAGGACTGCTCCAAGTTTTTGAGAAACAGTTTCTTTACGTAGCAGCACAACTGAAATGTACTGAAGTCACTGCATCCTTCACTTGTTAAACATTAAGCAAAATCTTGTGTCACATACTCAAGGTACAAGAACTCTCTCAAGGAAATCTAACTCTGGCAACTATATGAGCTGCAAGCTGAACTAAGAACAATCATTTTACTTCAAAGAATGACTGAGACAAACTATGCTTATTCAAATTTGTGTATTTAGCAGGCACTTCCTCAAAAATGAATAAAGTCAATTTGTCACTTAAAAAAAAAAAAACTCTTACATTTTGAAACAATAGCCAGAATGTCGAAAACTTACTTTTTTTCTGAGATGAGGTCTCACTATGTTGACATAGTATTTCTTAAATCTTATTTGATTAATATAGAGTGGGCTTACGACTTGAATGATCTACGATTTCTCCAGTTTAATATTTATTACAGTAAATAGTGATTAAGTATAACCCACAAAAAGTCTGTGTACTTTAAGAAAAAGAGGATTCTAAAGTTGAGAACTGGTCTAGGTCATTCACAAAGATAATATTCCATATTTTGACTTTGTTACAGAAAGATAACTATCCAATACACTGCCTTCATAAAACAAATGCATGCATTAAATATTGTGGCTGACACGTGATTCTGGGGGGAAAGCCAAAACATAAACTATAGAAACTCGTATCTAGAAAAGCAGAGTCAAATGCCCAAATCTGCCAAGTCTTCCTTCTAGCCAAAGCAGCACACGCACCTTCTCTTGGCTTACTGCCTTTTCATCTGCTGTGTGTAAGGAAGCAGGAATATCACACACACACTTATTTTTTCGTCGGTTCTTCCGTTTTTGGCGTTTCTTTTCTTGCTTGAGTTCTCTAACTCGTTCTTCCTCTGAAAATTCCTCACAAAGTTGTTCCAAGCGGCTAATACCCTGTACTTTTTCCACAGTCATCTATTGTAAAAACAAAGTTGAATGTGAACATTGGTCATAATTTCCTTTATTTTTCCAAGGGAAGTCTCATTTTAAAAAATTTAAATATCGCCGGGCAGTGGTGGCGCACACCTTTAATCCCAGCACTGCACTCGGGAGGCAGAGCCAGGCGGATCTCTGTGAGTTCGAGGCCAGCCTGGGCTACCAAGTGAGTTCCAGGAGAGGCACAAAGCTACACAGAGAAACCCTGTCTCGAAAAACCAAAAAAAAAAAAAACCAAAAAAAAAAAAAAAAAAAAAAATTAAATATCACACAAACAACTAGTATGTTATGCAGCAATTTCATCAGACAGTCTCCATAAAAATCTTAAGTTTTTACTTATTTTCTGAGGCAATCTCACTCTACAGCTCAAGCTGGCTTCAAACATGTAGCACTCTGCAACAGTCTTTACGTGCTGGAACTATACATGAGCTACCATGTCCAGCAAAAACAAATTTTAATTTTTTTGCAGTGCTGAAGATCAAACTGAGAGACTTCCACGTGCTTTAGTATTTTAAATGATAATGTCTTAAAAACGGACTCAGGAAGTTAATGTACAACTAGTACCTATAAGAAAAAAATAACACACTGCTATTCAAGTCAGCAATATTCTAGTTTTACTTATCCCTATTACATATATATACCCCATCCCCTTATATTACTGAGGACTGAGCCCAGGAACACTAAGATACATCTCTAGCCTTTAAAAAAAAAAAAAAAAAGTATATTCCGTGTGGGCTTACATAACCCCCAGAGGCCAGAAGAGAGAACGGATCACTGGAACTGTAGTTACAGGTGTCTGTTGAGTCACCACATGGGTACTAGAACCTGGGTCCTCTGAAATAGTAAGCTCTTTTAACTGCCTAACCATCTCTCAAGCCCCATTCCTTCATTTTCTTTTTAAACTGTATGTATATGGGTGTTTTGTCTGCATATATGTCTGTGTACCATACAGATGCCTGATCCCATGATCTCCACAACAGAGCATCAGATCCCCTGGGACACTGGAGTTACAGAAGGTTGTGAGCTTCATCTGTGGGCCTAGTGTCCATATGGATACTAGGAATTGAACCAGGTCCTTTGGAAGAGCAGCAAGTGCTCTTAACTACTGATCCATTTCTCAATACTTCATTTATTATATATTTATCTATTTTACTTTTTTTATTATTATCATCATTATTTGGAAACAGTCTATGTAATCCTTGAAATCAATGAACTTGCTATGTAGACCAGGCTATCCTTGAACTCACAGTGCTGAGATTCAAGGTGTGCACCACCATACCCTGCTTTCCTATTTATTCTTTTTTTTCCTTTTTCCCCCTATTTATTCTTAATTAAAAGACTATATAACCAAACTAGATTATCTGATCTCAAGGATACAAACATTAAAAACATCTGTTTACCAAAAGTCAGTATAAATTTTCCCAGACTCTTCAGAGTACTTAGTTTATAGATGAGTTTCTGTAAACGGTTTCATCCCATTTTCAAAAGGACAGGTAGCTCAATTAAAGGGTTACAACCATGGCTTTATATATCTAATACACGAAACAGTCATTAACCAAATATACACGTTCTATGAATATATCTGGAAAAAATGTGACCAAATAAATCACAGTAATAATAGCAGCATTAGAAATACAAGCCTCCAATGTTCTTTTAAAGCAGACCCTTTTTTTTGTTTTGTGCCAGGAATTGAACCCAGGTCCTCCTGAACACTAGGTAAACATTCTAACATTGAGCCATGTCATGAGCCCCTAAAACAGCAGTTCTCAACCTGGGGTCAAACGACCCTTTCACAGGGGTTGCACATCAGAGATCCTGCATATCAGATATTTACATTACGATTCATAACAGTAGCAAAACTACAGTTTTGAAGTACCAACGAAAATAATTTTATGGTTGGGAGTCACCACAACATGAAAAACTGTATTAAAGGACATGCATTAGCAAGGTTGAGAACCACTGCCCTAAAAGTGGTTTTTACTACCATGGCATGTATGTTATATTTGCTTGATATTTGTTCATCACCAGACAAACTGAGACTTGTGAAAGTTTTCTAACTCTGTTGTTTGGCTGTCTGTCCATGAGCTTTACTTCAGAGCAGCAGCACTTTTGTTTTTTCTCCAATAGGCAGAGTCTCACTATGTAACTGAGACCAGCCTTGAATTCCTAATTCTCAATTCTCATAATTCCACCATGAGCTTCAGACACCAAACTCAGGTTGTGGTCAGTCTTGGCGGCAATTGTCCTTACCTGCTGAGCCAGCTCCCCTGCTACTTAGCAACATCTTTGTATCTTTGTAACTTCAGTTTCCCACTGAAAACCAACAGTACAAGAATAACAGGACTAAGAAGGGAAGAAAACCTGATGGGTGATGTCCTTCTGTATGCTGTGAATATGTGTTGCTCTGATTGGTTGATAAATAAAGCTGTTTGGCTAATGGTGAGGCAGAATAGGGTTAGGCAGGACATTCTAACTAGAGAGGAGGAAGAAGAAAAGCAGAATGGAGGACATGCTGCCAGCCGCAGCCATAAGAAGCAAGATGTAAAGATACTGGTAAACCACGAGCCACATGGTAAAGTATAGATTTATAGAAATGGGTTAATTTAAGATATAAGAACTAGATAACAAGAAGCCTGCCATGACCATGGTTTAAAAAAAATAATATTAGCCTGTGTATGTCTTTTTGGGGCCCAGCGGGTGAGGGAAATTTGTCCTGACCATGGGCTAGGCGGGACACAGGAAAACTTTCAGCTACAAACCCCCCACTAACTTCTAAATCCCCTTCCCTCAGTCGAAGTCACATGGATCAGGGAACTGCAGCTTTCTGAGGCAGTGGCTCCAGTCCAAGCTTTTAACCAGGTATGGCAGCTCATGCCTAGAATTCTAGCACTCAAAGAGCAGAGACAGGAGCATCGCAGCAGGTATGAGGCCAGGGCAAGACCACACAGAAAGACCCTCTTAAAAAAAAAAAAAAAAAAAAAAAAGGCCAGGCAGTGGTGGCGTACACCTTTAATCCTAGCACTTGGGAGGCGGAGGTAGGTGGATCTCTGTGAGTTCGAGGCCAGCAGAGTCTACAGAGCTAGTTCCAGTACAACCAAGGCTACACTGAGAAACTGACGTGAAAAACCATTAAAAAACAAAACCAACCAAAAGATCAGACCCATGACTAATAAATCCCAGTCAGAAGTGGTCCCTGGCTCTTACCTCAAAGCTCTTACGTAAAGCATCAACACCAAGATAGAAGAGCATCTGCCACGTCTGCTCTTCGGCCCGTAGTTTTTGCCAGATCCGATGCAGTCGTTCATAAAGATGAATCCCCAAGCAGGTCAGAACTTCTTCTTGAGCTATATCTATTGTCTTAGCATGCCTTTCTCTTCGCCTATTGAGGATAATCCAACATGAATTCTTAATGCCTTAACTGAAATAGTAAAATCTGAAAATTCAGATTTTTTTTTTAACACAGCCAGTTTATCTGACAATCTCTCTCTCTCTCTCTCTCTCTCTCTCTCTCTCTCTCTCACACACACACACACACACACACACACACACACACACACACATACACGAGGTAGGATTTTAACCAATGAGAAATATACATGCAAGTACAATTGAATTCTAATACTGGTAAAAGTAAGATAATTCAGGAACTGGCTATAAGGAAATGGGTCTTAAGGCCTAGAGAAGTCATGGAAGTGTGTACCTCGTAGTAGATATGGGAGGTTCTTTTCAACTTCCAGTTATAACAAAATGCCAACCATTTTTTGGTCGATTGGTCAAGTTGGTTTGAGAAAGAATGGGAAAAGGCAATTCCAAAGTGATTCAATCACAGGCAAGGCCTTCTAGTGCCAGTCTAGCAGAAGTATTCACAGTACTATAGTGAGTTTCTGGATTTAAAAACTCCTAGCTAAAACTAGCACTCAAAAGAAAACCGATATTAAACCCAAAGGGAAAATGGGTTTGATGTAGTCTATGAATAAATTCTAATTTCATTCTCATTACAAAGCCAGAGATATTAATTTAGGCTCTTCTATCATTTAATAATTACATAATATACAGTCCATGAATTACATTCAATAAAGTATTTCTTAACCCCCTGTTGCAAAAACCTAACTTCTATGCAAAAACCATCATTGTGAATAAAATCTAAACATGATAAAGCAGAATGCATGAATATTCATTTCAATCATTTTCAAGTAAAAATGATAATCTATAATGAAAGTCTACCTCTTCTCCAGAAATAAGGAGTAGAGGATTAAACCAAACACCAGAATACTTTTCCCATAGTTTCATTCAATTAAAAAAGCATAATCTTTACAGCACACCTTAATCTGTACATACATCATCTTATGTAATGAGGCAGAGGTGACAGAAATAAACTTAGTAATAAAATGAAGCAAAGCTAGACAGCCCATTCTAGCAGACTACATACTCATACCCTCCTGCGAACTCTGGCTCAGCGCGACCCAAGAGGTGTGCAATGAAGTCTGTTTCACAGCAAACGTGGATGTGTCGCTCATGCGGACAGCACCGCAAGCCTTCATAAAGTGCAGCACAGTATCCCTTCTCTTTGCTGCAGTCAAGTTCACCAATGAGGATATTGTATGCTCGGAGAACTTTATTTTTGCAATCAGTGCAAAACCTGTTAAAATCAAAAACAAAAAAACCTTAATTCAAAATTAAGAATGGGTATGACGCCAGAGGCAAAGGGAGGTGGATCTTTTGTGAGTTCAAGGCCAGGCAAGAGCTATAAAGTCTCAAAAATAATAATAAAAATAAAAACATACATGTTAAATGCATATTTAAGGATTACATGGATGCAGCTTTGTCAGCTGGCAATGATTTTAAATTAAAGAAGGACACGGGCTATGAGTAAAGCAGATATAGATGCTTGTTTCATAAAATACATGTGATCCTCCTGCCTCAAGACTCCTGAGTGCTCAAATAACAAGTACATATCACCATGACCCACAGAACCTGGTTTCTCTAGTTTTGAATCCTGAAACAAGAAAGAACCAGGATAGGATCTCAGAAGAAAGCCAATGTGATGGAACGAGAAAATTTTGACTCTCTCTGACTTAAATTCATTTCTCAAATGAATTCTATAATCATCTGCACCCATGTGCACAGATCCATGGCTTCAGCCAACGGTTTATGAAGATGATTCATGACCAAGATCTCTTCAAGATTCTATTTTTTTTTTTTAATTTGTTTATTTATTATGTACACAGTGTTCTGTCTAAATGTATGCCTGCAGGCCAGAAGAAGGTGCCAGATCTTGTTATAGATGGTTGTGAGCCACCATGTGGGTGCTGGGAATTGAACTCAGGACCTCTGGAAGAGCAGCCAGTGTTCTTAACCTCTGAGCCATCTCTCCAGCCCGATTCTATTCTTCTTGCCTGAGGGCTACACCCATAATGTAAAAGAGTGAGATGCTGGCGACTCCTAGTAGACAACCCCGTAAACTCAGTGTTCCCAGGCAACACCATTCTCTTCCTATGTCCTCTCTGATCGGGGTTAACAACCTTATCATTCAGAGAGTCACCTAGGCTCAACCTCAGTTAATTCCAACTTCTTCCTAGTTCCCTCTATTAAATATGAAACCAACTATTGTAGCTGACTTTCACTATCTTTTGTAGGTCCTTTCATTTCAGTGTCCTTTCCACTGGTTTAAGTTACCTGAATTATTATTATCATTATCATTATTATTATTTAAGTATGGTATAGAAGAGAGAAGAAACATTTTAACATAAAAGATGGCTCTAGGTTCAAAGTGCTTCCTGATCTTTTAGAGGACTTGAATTCAGACCCAGCACCCACACTGGGTAGCTTACAAATGGCTGTAACTCCAGCTCTAGGAGACCCAATGTTCTCTTCCAGCCTTTGTAAGCACCTGCACTCATATGCACATACCCATATATACACACACCTAAAAACAAAATAAGTCTTTAAAAAAGAGCAAGGGGTAACTAGGAAATGAATCCGTCAGGCAAGTGCTTGCTATGTAACCATGAGGACCTGAGTCTGGATCCCCAGTATCCACATAAAAAGATGGCTTTGGTAGCATGCACGTATAACCCCAGAGCCGAAGGGCATGAGAGGTGGATCTCAGAGGCATACTTGCTAGTCAGTCTAGCAAAATTGGCAAGCTCCAGGTTCAGGTTCAGTGAGAGACCTGCTTCACAAAAGAGAAGGGGTGGGGCAACAGAGGAAGAAATTTGGTTTCAACCTCTAGGCTCTATACACGTTCATGAGTAAGTGCATCTATACACACATGCACACCCCATGCACACACACTACAGGTGAAGGAGGCTCATTACATTGCTTAGGCTAGTCTTGAATTCTTGAGCTTGTACAATCTTCCTGCCTCTGCCTCCCCAGAAGGTGGAAGTAGTAGTGACTACAGGCACACACAACCTGCCTTTGTCCTATTATTTCTGCCTTACACTTCTATTTTATTTATCCTTGCAACTATCATGTATTCTTTTTACTGCATTCAGGCTTTCCTGGCCCAATAGAAGATGATTATGTTTCTTTAAGAAAACACGTTAGAGGATTTTTAAGCCCACAAGGTTAGCAGGCCATTAAGACCAACAAGTCACATTAAATCACTCTAACTTCACGAATGCTTTGAAAATGGACATACAGAAATTTAAAAATTAACTTAAAATGGATTGAAGATAGTTATTAAAACCTAAATCTACAAATCTCTTACAATATAGAAGGAAAATATTACAGCATTGGACTAGGCAACAATTTCTTGGATATGTTATCAAAGCACAACAAAAGCAAAGTATACAACAGGACATTAAACTTAAAAACTTCTAAGCTGGTCTAGAGAGATGGCTCAGCAGTTAAGAGCACTGGCTGTTCTTCCAGATGATCTGGGTTCAATTCCCACTACCCAACCCACATGGCCACTCACAACTGATTGTAACTTCAGTTCCAGGGGATTCAACACACTCACACAGACATAAATGCAAGCAAAACATCAATTCACATAAAATAAAAATAAATCATTAAAAAAAAAAAAGAAAAAGCTGGAGAGATGGCTCAGCAATTCAGAGTACTTGCTGCTCCCAGAGGACTGGAGTTCAGTTCCCAGCACCCACACAGTAGCTCACAACTGTCTCTAACTCCCAATTCCAGCAATCTGATGCCTCTTCTAACCTCCATGAGACTCCTGCATACACGTAATGTGCACACACTACTAAAATAAATAAATATTAAGAAAAAAGAGGAAGCACACACCTTTAATCCCAGCACTGGGGAGGCAGAGGCAGGCAGATATCTGAGTTTGAGGCCAACCTGGTCTATAGAATGAGTTTCAAGACAGCCAGGGCTACACAGAGAAACCCTGTTTCTAAAAACCAAAGAAAGAAAAAGAGCAAACAGTGGACAAGCAACCAGAATCAGGGAATATATCTGGATAGGGATTAATATCCAGAATATAAATAATTCCTATAAGCTAAATATGGTGACCTACACCTGTAATCCCAACACAGAGGAAGCCAAGCCTAGCCTACACAGAGATGTTGTATCAACACACACACACACACACACACACACACACACACACACACACACACACGTGTGTTTCTTAAACCAGACACAGTGGGTGCATGCCTATAATCCTAGTACTCAGGAGTCAGAAGCAGAAGGATTATTCCAAGTTCAAGGCCAGCCTAGTCTACAACTCAAGTTCTATGCCAAACAGGCTACACTATGGTTTAAAAAAAATTCTCGGGGTTGGGGATTTAGCTCAGTGGTAGAGCACTTGCCCTAGCAAGCACAAGGCCCTGGGTTCGGTCCTCAGCTCAAAAAAAAAAAAAAAAAAAAATTCTCAAAAGAATCTTACCTCTTAGCTAGCTAGCTAGACACAGTGGCACACACCTTTAGTCTCAGCACTTGGGAGGCAAAGGCAAGCAGATCTCTGTGAGTTCAAGGCCAGTCTGGTCTACAGAGAGAGTTCCAGGCCATTCAGGGATACGTAGTAAAAGTCTTTTTTTAATTTAAAAAAAAAAAATTAAAAAGACAGACCACTATGGAAGCCAGTATGAAGGTTCCTCAAAATAAAAACTACAAAGGCCGGTTAGATGGCTCAGTGGGTAAATGTGCTTGCTTCCAAGCCTGGAGACCTAAGTTTAACTTTTCGGACCCACATGGTAGAAGGGAATTTGCTGTGGATATCGTTCTGTATAAATAAAACACTGACTGGCCAGTGGCCAGGCAGGAAATATAGGCGGGACAAGGAGAGAGAATTCTGGGAAGCGGAAGGCTGAGGGAGACACTGCCAGCCACCGCCATGACTAGCAAGCAGCGTGTGAAGATGCCGGTAAGCCATGAGCCACATGGCAAGGTATAGATTTATAGAAATGGATTAATTTAAGATATAAGAACAGTTAGCAAGAAGCCTGGTGCGGCCATACAGTTTGTAAGCAATATAAGTCTCTGTGTTTACTTGGTTGGGTCTGAGCAGCTTTGGGACTGGCGGGTGTCAGAGATTTGCCCTGACCGTGGGCCAGGCAGGAAAACTCTAGCTACAAATGGCACCCAACGTGTTGGCAAGAGTTTCCACCTAAAACCTGAGTAAAAAGATTCTAAAACGGAGCTAAAAACAGCTCCTAGTTGTCTCTTTCAAGCTAGCGGCAGCCTGCGTGTTTGAGCTACTATGGCGGGTTCCTGGTGTGCATGCTCGACCTGCAGTATGGCGGGAATGAGGCCTCTGCAAGTGGCACATTAAGCTGCGTGGTGGATTTAGTCTTTGTTAGTACAAAACAAAAAAAGAGGTTTCTGGGCTACATGCTGCTTTGATAGACGCATAGATCCATGAAAGCTCCCAGAGCTGGTGGTAAACGTATCACCGCCATGTTGGGAAGCTGAGGTGGGTGGAGTCAGCAGCCACAGGGCCGTTTCAGTTTTAGAATGGTGCAGTTTAAAGCAATAGGCTCAAGGTAATATAAAACATAAGCCACGTAAAGATGGCTACCACAAAGAGAATCTGGATTATGTTCTCTTTGATATTCGTAACTGACGAAAAATATTTGATTGCAAAAGCTGTTGAGTTATGCCAAAATGTATATTTTAAAGGTACCTTGACTTCAAAATTTGGATATAAGGATATGCTGCTTTGGAAAGGAGACTCTGCTTTTGTTTCCACAGAAAGCCAGAGGCTATGGATTTGTTCCAGATTAAGATATATCAGGTTTGACCAGCCAAGACCCCCTGAAAGGTCTCCGATGACACCAAGGCCCAGATGATTCAACATCCAAAAACATTTCAAGGCAACTGACTCAGACGATACACCCTCATGGACTACTCCATGATCCTAAAATTTTCTTTATGTCCCCATGAGATACAGCGCCCCCTCCAGCAGGAAGTAGTAAGAGAAGCTACGCCCAAATTACCAAATTATATGTAATTTTACTATGTTAAGGTTAAAACCTTCCTTTTTTAAAAAAAAAAAAAAGGAAAGGGAAGTGGATATCGTTCTGTATAAATAAAACACTGACTGGCCAGTGGCCAGGCAGGAAGTATAGGCGGGACAAGGAGAGAGGAGAATTCTGGGAAGCGGAAGGCTGAGGGAGACACTGCCAGCCGCCGCCATGACTAGCAGCATGTGAAGATGCCAGTAAGCCATGAGCCACGTGGCAAAGTATAGATTTATAGAAATGGATTAATTTAAGATATAAGAACAGTTAGCAAGAAGCCTGCCACGGCCATACAGTTTGTAAGCAATATAAGTCTCTTGTGTTTACTTGGTTGGGTCTGAGCGGCTGTGGGACTGGCAGGTGTCAGAGATTTGTCCTGACTGTGGGCCAGGCAGGAAAACTCTAGCTACAGGAACTAACTTCTAGAAGTTATCCTCTGACCTCGGCATGCACTCTATGGTATGTGCATGCCTACACCACACCAGTACAAATAAATAAAAAATGAGTTAAAAAAAAAAAAAAACTACCATATGACCGAGAAATCCCACTTCTAGGAATAAAATATGTATACTTTGCAGGCCCACATTCACAATAGCAATATTCAGGACAGTCAAGATACGGAAATAATCTAGATGGTTCATCAATGGATGAATAAAGGAAATGTGTTCTATATATATTCGGACGTTATTCAACCTTTAAAATAGAGGATAGCTGGGTATATGATGATATGTGATTACAACCCTCACTACTTGAGAGACTGAAACAGGAGGAACACTCGGGCCTAGGAGCTTGATGCCAGCCTGAGCAATACGGCAAGACCATATTCCTAGGAAGGGAGGGAGGGAGGGAGGGAGGAGAGGGACTGCAAGATGGCTGGGCAAGTGTCACGGCATACGTGTAGAAGTCAGAATAAAACTTTTGAGAGTCAGGTCTCTCCTTCTGTGACCACCGAGACAGGAACAGGAGAGAGAGACAAGAAAGGAAGGGAAACAATATATAATAAGGCCATTTAGAAATCAACTGAAACAGATTATGCCTCAAAAACTGAAGAGCCGAGTAGTGATAAGGCTCTGCAAACACTCTGACACTTATTACACTGTCGAATACCATCCTAAGTAAACATCACTATGCTGTCAGTTCTCACAATTTAATCTAATCCCACAGTTAACCCTGTATTAATCCTGTAATTATTTTTGTCTTAAAAACTGAGGCACAGGCCGGGCGGTGGTGGCGCACACCTTTAATCCCAGCACTCGGGAGGCAGAGCCAGGCGGATCTCTGTGAGTTCGAGGCCAGCCTGGTCTACAAAGCGAGTTCCAGGAAAGGCTCAAAGCTACACAGAGAAACCCTGTCTCGAAAAAACAAACAAACAAACAAACAAACAAAATGAGGCACAGGGAGCCTGGAAAGATGGCTTAGGAGTTAAGAACACTTGTTGCTCTTACAGAGGACCCAGGTTTGGTTCTCAGCACCTACATCAGGTGACTAACAGCTGTTTGTAACTCCAATCCAGGGCATCCAGTGCCCTCTTCTGGCTTCCATAAGCACCTACACACGTGGTGCACAAGTATACACTCAAATACATACAAATACACATAAAATAAGAAACCTGAGATGACTCAGTGGTAAAGATGCTTGCCCTGCAGTCCTAGTAACCTGAGTTCAGACCCTAGACCCCATGAAAAGATGGAAGGAAAAAAGTGAGTCCTGACCACCACACAGGAGCTGTGGCATGAATTAGTATATATATACACAAAGGAAAATTGTCACAAAATTTTAATGGATAGAACAAATTCTATGCAACTTCAATTTCTCCTTTTTACATATAAAATTATTCTCCTAATCCAAATTTCTTCTTACTCTTAAGATATTTATAAAACAGACTCTGTATCTCCTATTAAAATAAAACCAAAACACAGGAAATTTCATAACATTAGTTTATTTTATGACCCCAAAGACACCTTCTGGGTAAATCGATTCATACTTAAAGAGATAGGACAAACATTTTTCTATCTATTTAGTCTCTCCCAAATCCAAATAATCAATACATTGTCTACTTTTTGATAATGAACAAAAAGACAAAAATGAGAACGTTTATAAATAAAAAAGGAACAGAACTGAGTATGTAGTTCATTAATTTGTTGCCATTTAAACACCAATTTTGTTAACACCTATTTTTATAATTGTTTTTTTAAAATGAATCCAAAGTAATTATCTGTTCCAAAGCCAAATGTAGCAAATTTGTAACAACAGAACCCACCTCAATAACAATGCCATCACTAGATGGTTCCTTTACCAGTTTCTCTCCTTTTCTAAGGGATTCCAAATGCTAATGGCACTTAGAAAATTCCTTTGTAATACTCCCCCAAAAAAGTAAAAATTTGTGGTTACATGAAATAAATATATTCTAACTCTATTTAAAGGTTCTAAAAAATGATTACAGAAGTATTTCAAATTAGGAAATGAAAAGCTTTTTAGGTGGAAGAGGATCTCTTGTATCCCAGGCTGCCTTCAACTCATGACCACCTTGCCTCTACCTCCCAAGTGCTGGGATTACAATCTTGTTTAACCATTCCCAGTTTATGCTGGGTTGGGGAATCAAACCCAGAGCTCATACATGCTAGGCAGGTACTTTACCATCAGAACCACACAACTCTAGGCCAAAAAGCTGATAATTTAATTTTGAAAATGTATCAAATATGATTTTAACACCAACTCAGTAATACTATTCTTTCTAAAGTGATTAACCATAACCTCAACAGGTTAAATCAACCCGTATTTCATGAAAGACCAATCTGGAATAAGCAATAAAAAATTTACAAAAAAAAAAAAAAAAAAAAAAACAACCCAGGAGAGATGGTTTCCAGGGTTAAGAACAAACACTACTCTTGCAAGACTAGGTTTTGATTCCCAGCAACTGTCAGGCAGCCCACAACTGCCTACAGCTCCAGCTCTAGGGGCCCCAACAACTCTGCACAAGCTGCATATACACGCACACTTAAAAACAATCAACACTGGGTATGGTGGTCTATGGCTGTAATCCCAGTACTTCAGAACAGCCAAGACTACACAGAAAGACCCTGTCTCAAAAAAATAAGTAATTATAATAACAAACCTTTAAAAAGAAGAAAGAGATAAGAAGGCTAACATTCAAAGCCACCTCACAAAGAAATTGCCTACTCTGACCCCTAGTGCCAGATATTAACAGGAAGAATACTAGAATACTATTACACAAAGGAAACCAGTAATAAGCCACTCGGAATAACTGACACCTAAGATACCCTCCCCATTATATCATAATGACCTTTGCACTTACTTACCTGTGCTTTCGCAGATACGTTTCTAGTGTTTCTAAGAGACAACTGGAGTCAATTAAAACTACTTCATCCCTGCATTCCTGGGACATTAGTTCCCATACATCCATCCAACATCCTCTGTAAGAAGAATAAATATTAGTGAAAAGGAGGCATCTATGAGGTAAAAGGTTTAAAAAGGCAGAATAAAGGATTGCTTGGTTTTACCTGGCTGTTCCCTGGAAAGGTCCATAATGGAAAATGATCCTACACTTGCTGTCCTTCCTGTGGTCTTCACTACTTCTCTTATCTGTACTTAACTTCTCTGAACTGACACTGCTACTGCTCCCTTCACTGCAGTACAGTATGGTACAAAGCTTAGTGACACTGAGATAACCTGAAGAAATAATTGCTAAGGTCTATGTTAAAATCATGAATTCTTTAACATATTAAAATATTAGTAAGATAAGTCTGCAAAGTTGAATAGATTATATTTAATCTTAATACATTGTTATTTAATGTGTTTCACATGTTTACATCAAATACTTGACTATCAAGTTTACTTGATACAATTAAACATTATTTACAGTTATAAAACATAAACTGGTTTATATATTGAATATTTTACAAGCAAATATACTTGAAATGTTCTAAAGCCAAAATGGCATTTAAAAAGTTTGTCTTTTCACCTATTAAACATGGATCAATCTTTAACCAATTGAAAATTCTCTATTTAATGTGATCATTAAATGATTATTGTTTAAGGCACTCTTATTTATAGCTAGCTGATGGCAACAAAACTTATCTACCTTCACATTTCCAAGTAGCCATGAAAGTCATACATTAATCTAACAAAAATATGTAAGTTTATACTTAATGAAATTAGCACACTAAGATGCACTCTATACAGCCTAAGTTAGTAGGAATACTACACACAATTTCTTTAAACTTTACGGAGAACTTCCCAGATCCTCCTCCCCAACTATTTTCAGTGTGGCATTGGTCATGCATTTTGCTGTGTGGCAGATGTGCATTCCTACAGAAATGTCTATCTATATTCCAGTCAAGGATACTCTTCTAGATTTTTTTGCTAATTCTGAACAACTGGATCCTGCCTGATCTTCTGCAGGTCTCATTACAATCCTAGAAATTCAATGTCATACTTGCTTAAGATGGAAAAACCCGAGTTTTTTTTCATAGCTAAATATTTCTCAACTCCTGGCTTAACATCGTGTCATTATACAATTCAGCACTTTAACCCCACTAAGGGCGAAGGGCCAAACCAAGGTTCAGGTTTATCTACTCTAACAACGACATGTCAACTCCTAATCTATCTTGCATGTTAAAAACTCTCTCTCAATTCTCATACTCCTCTTTGATAGTTAAGTTTAAGTGACCTACCACTCAAATCAGATCTAGGCCTTATGCCTCAAGTGACTGAAGACATACTTTCTGAAGAATCTTTCTAAGTCACTTCCTCCTTCTGCTCCTGTACTTTCCAGATGGCATATCCCACTACAAACTTGTACTCATTTTCTATTCACTCCAATCTGCTTCCACTCAACCACCAGCTCTGCTCATCACCAGTGCTGTTAAACCAGCGTCTACGATGGGATCCTCAGTGACCCAGGGACATTCAACACAGCCTCAGCTTCCTCCTACCCATCTGACCATACTCACTCAATTTTCTGATCAGCGGCTTCTTTTGCACCATTAACCAGAATCTCCCAGCATTCTTTGCTCTTGATCTACTTTCTCTCTACATGATTTTACATACCGCTTTCTCATATTACCCTTAATCACTAACTACTGACCTGTAAGTTTGGCCCAGTTCTTTCAGATACCAAACTTCCAGACAGAAAATAACTAGAATCTACTTGCTTAGCTAAAAGAACACTCTCAGTAAAGGTGACCAAAACACTGCTCTTGATTAAGTTGAAACCCAGTGAGTATTCTTTCCTTAGAAAAAAGTTTGATTAAAAATTACAACAAGCCGGGCGATGGTGGCGCACGCCTTTAATCCCAGCACTCGGGAGGCAGAGCCAGGTGGATCTCTGTGAGTTCAAGGCCAGCCTGGGCTACCAAGTGAGTTCCAGGAAAGGTGCAAAGCTACACAGAGAAACCCTGTCTCAAAAACAAAACAAAACAAATACAAAAATCTGAGGCTGGGAAACAGCGAAGAACATAAAATGAGGATTTCCAACAGCAGATAACTGGAAGCCTTTGAAGGTACTCTACCTACTCCAGGCATTCTGACTAAACAGACTATAATCACTGACCACTATCTACATAAACTAGGGAGCAACCAGCCACCTTTATTAAGTAACACTACCTCCATTTATATTGAGTTCATAGTCAATAAACAATCCTCAAAACACATTTGACGTTCCATGTAGAGAAGCTGTACCTGAAAGGGAACATGAAGGCTGAGGACATTTAATTTTTTTTGTAAGCTACATGATAGGAAGATGTAGCTACTTGTCCATTTAATAGATGTAGATATCTGACAAAGCAAGTAAGTCACTGCAAACAAGAGTTAGAAGCTGGAGCAAAACAGGAAGAACTGGTCTTCCCAGGAAAACAGCACTGAGAACAGATAGGCAAGATGCTGGGCTATCTCCTGCTTTTTATTAGTCCTCAATAAAGTACATGCATAAAGAGGACAAAGTGGAACTCAGTAGTGAGTTTCTGTGGTTCAGTCCTCAGAACCACAAAAAAGAAACAAACAACAACAAAACCAATGAGAAGGAGAAGAAAGAGGAGGAGGAGAAAACAAAACCAGAAGGCAGACCTTTTTACTAGGCCATACTGCTCAGGTCATTTTCTTATGGGAAAATTAAGACTGAAATGAGCATTTAGAGAAGAGCCCTCTAAGAAACGATACAGATAAAAAAAGACACAGCTAGTCAGTCCATGCCTGCTGTCTCAGTACTAGGGAGGTACTGACAGGATCAGGAGCGCAAGGTAATCTTCCACTATACAAACTATACAGAAAGTTCAAGGCCAGCCAGGGCTACATGAGACCCTGCCTCCAAGCAACAACAACAACAACAAAATTCCACAAGAGTGTAAAATAACTTAGGAACTACTGTAGGCTGTACAGACCTTTGTTGGTTTCATGGTACCCAGTATTTAGATACTATGAAATATGTGGCTCTTGTTTAGATCCTACCTCAACAAACCAACGCAAAAAAATAATGTAACGGGTATTAATATTATAGTTAACTCTATTGTTAATGTAGTTAATACTCATTGGGGGCATGCAAATGTTCATCTGCTTTAGCGATGCATGTGAATGGAGAATAGCAGGATGCCTTGAACTTCCTTTAAAATACTTCAGCAAAGAAAAAGGCAGATAGATGAATGAAACTTGATCCTGACTAGCTTAGGCAACATACTGAGATATGCTGTCTCAAACAGTAAGTCTCTACTTCATGGCCTTTCTACTTCTCTGTATTTAACAGCTTTCGTGATGTTTTGTTTGTTTATTTTTAAGAGACAAGATCTCACTATGTAGCCCTAACTAGCCTAGAACTTGCTATGTAGACCAGGCTGGCCTCAAACTCACAGGGATTTACCTGCTTCTCTTTCTAAGTGTTGTGCCACACACCAGACCCTGATAAAAAATTTTTTAAAATATTTTCCCTGGACACAGGAAGACCTGGATATCTGTGTCTTTATGTTAAAAAAGGGAAAATCTCTACAAAATGGTTCCAATGACATTCAGATATGTTAACTTAGAACAGTTTTATATCACCTTATTCTCCACCAAACAAAAATTTCTTTTAAAACTCCCTTTAAATCATGCTGACTCTCCTCCTCAAGTAATTATTAAGGGGCAAACCAGCACTGCGCGCCCAATCAAGAAAACTGAAAACTAATTACACAAGTACACACCACCAAAACTGATTAAGGTTTTTTTTAATCCTTAATAAATTAGGGAAATCTATACATAAGAAAGACAAAAATAATTTAAACATGATGGTTACAGATCAAAGAATATTACTACTTTGAAAACTTTAAAATAGTGACATAAATTTCTCAAAAATTTTATCTCCTGGTGAAACATATTTAAGGAAAAACTTAAAAGTCAATAACCTTACAGTTTCAATGCAGAAAGACCAATAGAAACCAAGAACATGTTTATTTTGACATATGTCAGAATGTAATCCAATTAACACAACTAGCAATGTGTTACCCTTTTTGCTAAATAAGACCAACATTTATATACTTAGAGTATCAATGAAGCACTTTAGTATTCACTTCTACTTACCCCAAAGGTTTAGGCTTGTGTGTATCTAAGGAGTGCAACTGACATCGCTTGTTCTTCTTACTTTTTGGAATAGCATCTATCATATCATTTAGTTTGGACCTAGTAAAAAATAAACCATTAAAGGTTTGTCGTTTCTCTTTCAAAATTTAAAAATATCTATTACCAGTCTTTTTGGTGGGTTTTTTTTTTTTTTTGGTTTTTTTGGGTTTTGTTTTTGTTTTGTTTTTCGAGACAAGGTTTCTCTGTGTAGCTTCAGAGCCTGGACTGGAACTCGCTTTGTAGACCAGGCTGGCCTCAAACTCACAGAGATCCACCGTGATCCAAGTGCTGCGATTAAAGGCGTGTGTCACCACCTACCAGCCTGCCTTTTTGTGAGAAGTATATTTAACAGTATTACAGAGACAACACCTATCCTGAATATGTCTTCAGTAAACTCTTACGTAAAGCAGTCTACACTAATTTTCCCTCTCCATTTCTAGCCAGTCCACCTAGAAGAAACGTACTTTATTCAGTGCCCTCTTTCCCTGGACTATAGCTCTTATCCTGGTTCCTACCATATGTCTGACACTCTGACATTTTAGAGACTGCTTACACGACTTTCACCCATCTTCCTTTGCTCAAATGTTATATAAATATATACTATCTTAGAGAGGTCAACACAGAAATTTTATATGAATACACAATGTTGGACTGGCAAGATGGCTCACAGGTAAAGGAACTTGCTAGTAAACCTGATGATTTGGGACTCACAAGGTAGAACTGACTCCCTAAAGTTGTCCACTGACCTCCACAAATGAGCTATTGCATGTGAGCACACATAAATAAATAAATGTAAAATATATGGAGTGAATGTGTATACACAGAAAGAATATGTATATGTAATGTGTAATAATACTCCATACATCCTACATCCAACCAATTAGCAAAGCTTGTCAACTAACTTTTATATATATCTACAATCCTATCACTTACATCCCTTGATGAACATACCAGTCTCTAGTTAATCAATTACAATTTCCCAAATGGTTCCACACTGCCAATGT
This sequence comes from Peromyscus eremicus, assembly GCF_949786415.1. Taxonomy (NCBI): domain Eukaryota; kingdom Metazoa; phylum Chordata; class Mammalia; order Rodentia; family Cricetidae; genus Peromyscus; species Peromyscus eremicus. The sequence goes on from NC_081423.1 coordinate 68,138,183, forward strand.
TGCCTTTTACATTCTAGACTTCACTCAGCAGCAAGACTAACCCTTTTATATCGTATCAGATTATGTTATTCCTCTGTTCAAAAACCCTCCAAAGCTTTTTTTTTTTCCAAGCAGTTAGAATCCAAAGTCCTGCTAGAGCTATAGCTCAGAGGTAGAGCACTTGCCTAATAAGCATGAGGTCCTGGATCAATCTGACAAACTTCAAAAATAAATAAAAATAAATCAAAAGTCTCTACCACTACCTCCAAACAGAAGAGCCTTTGGGTTTGGTCTTTCAATTCCTTTTCCTACTGATATTTAGTAAATGATATCCAATTGAAATCTCTAACTTAACTCTGAAAAACTGCTCCCTAGTCTTGCCCCATATCTCAGTAAAAAGTAATCACCTGTTACACTTTTAAAAAATTGTTTTAATTACATTTATATATGTATGTCTGCATGCACACATGTGAGTTCAAGCACATGTGGTGGTCAGAGAACAACTTTTGGGAGTTGGTTCTTTCCTTAAACCATGAGGGTCCTGGAGATCCCACTAAGCCATTAGTCTTGACAAGAAGTATCTTGGTCTGCCTATACTTTATACCACAAATCTAAGAATCATTACTGAAGGCATCCCTCCCCTTATCAATCTATATAAGACTCCTATTCACTCAGTTCTCAAAATATTTCAGGATGCTATCATTTCTTGGTGTCTTTATCACCTGTAATCCAAGTCACTTTTCCCATTTATCATTAAACAACCTATTTCTCTGTTTTTATACCTACCTTGCACTCTCTTCACTTTATTCTCAATACGAAGGTCACTGTAGGCCAAATTTCAAGTCAGACTATGTTGCTCATCTGCTTAAAACTCTGCAAAGCTTCCAGTCTACTCAGAGTAACCACCTCAGTGTGACCTATAAGGCACTACCATGACTGAACTTTTATCACTCTTCTGATCTCACCTTTTATTACTGTTCTCTTTACTCATCTGGCTTCAGCAACAGCCAACATGGTCTCCTTGCTGTTCCTCAGATATGTCAAGAAAGTTCTAACCTGTGACCCTTTATGCTTGCTGTTCCTTTTCTATCTTCATCAGGACAGATATAGGGCTCCCTCACTTACTTTATTCGTCTATTAGAAGGGCATTCCCAGATGACACTCTTCATAGTAATTTAATCCACTCACTCTCTTACTGTTGCCCATCTTACTGTTTTCTTCATAATTTATACTCAACCAACTAATTATTTCCTTACTGTATACCTCTCTCCACACGAGAGCAGAAACTAGAAGCTACTCAATGAAACTGCTGAATTCAATCTTTGCCCTAGCCAAAATTAGGAAGGAAGACTCCCTTGTTATCAAGCTGTTTAAAATTAACTATTTTATTAACCAGTTGTTTCTTAATTAACTATACTTACCCATGTACATAAAATAATGTATAAAGCTTCTTTGCATCAGTCATGCAGCTTCGAGTCAATGATAGTACTCCCTTGGGCCCTACTGTCAGGGGTTCAAGGGCAGGATTTCCAGACTCTACAAGCTGAGAAAAGAGGCGTTCCACACTGCGACGACAACCAACACATGGGACAAGCTGAGAAAGTGCACTCAGGACTTCACGTGATGTTACCACCATGGCAATACTTAGATCTTGTTGCTTAAGCATACTATGTCGCTGAAAGGGAAAAAGAAAAATGAAAACTTCTTAAGACATAAAATTACTTTTTTACTACTGTCTGGCTTCCATCCTTGGAAAAAACCAAAGCTTACCTTACCTATACAGAAGCCTTCAATGAGTAACTATACTAGTGTACATGAATGTAATCTGCTGGTTATGACAGCAAGAAAAATGAATGGGAACCACAACAGTAGAGAAATGGGCAAAACACAGATAAGGAATTTCTACTTCAGGGAGTTAACAGCTAAGCTACAATTAACACTCCCAGGAAGACAATATTCAAATATATCATTTTCACTATTAATTTTTCATTCAAAGTATGCTTTAAAAATAGAGCTCTTAAGTAATCTAACAATTTAATTCCTATTATTTTAATTATATATATTTGTTGTTGTTTGTTTTGTTGTTTTTTTTCCCCCGAGACAGGGATTTTCTGTATAACAGCTCTAGCTGTCCTAGAACTCTATTTGTAGATCAGGCTGGCCTCAAACTCACAGAGATCTGCCTGCCTCTGCCTCCTCCAAGTGCTGGGATTAAAGATGCGCACTACCACTGCCCGGCTTAGTTATATATTTTTGAGTATTTGAAAAGTATCTTATTTCTAAACAAAAAAATAAAAATCAGAAAATTCTTATTATAGGATTAACTTTTTAAAAAAAGAAACACACACACACACACACACACACACACACACACGTTGGGTAAACATTCTGGCACCAACTGATAACCCTGGCCCCAACAAGTTTTAATAAAATGTTGCAAACCCTATCTTGTAAAAACTAGGAAAGATGACCTGTTAAAATCAAAGACTTTTGAACCTATAAAATGTGAACGAAACCCAATTCTTTCACATGACTAATCTATAAATCAGATAGATAACTACATTTATTACAACAGTAAAAAATGAAATCAACTTCAGTGAACTATTAATACCTAGGGAGAAGCCTAGGTAAAAAAAAAAATTAGAAGCCACTGTGTGGTGGGACAAGCCTTTAATCCTAGCACATGGGGGACAGAAGCAAGCAGATTTCTGAGTTCAAGCCCAGCCTACTGTACATAGAGTTCCACTAAACAGTGAGATCTGGTCTCAAAAACACAAACAACAAAAAGAGAAACTAGAAGTTATAGCTAAATGTTAAATGATTTAAAACATACACATACATGACTGAAAACAATGATTTAAAACTTTACCTGAATAAACTGCTTTAGTTGTGCACCATTATTCTGATGCCCATCGAGATTTAAAACATTGTCAGGAAATTCCATCACCATCTTAAAAGGCAAACAAAACAGAAATTACTCATGTGACCTTCAGATACATTCTACAGCATACTTTATAAACTATTCGAAACATCTATAAACTAGACTGTCTCCTGCAAAAGAGGGTTTTAATAATCAGTGTACCATTTTTCCTATTTTTAAATTTAGTATATGTGTACACATGCACACACATGCACTCGGAGGTAAGAGGTTACATTGCAGGAGTCAGCTCTTTAATTCTACCAAATGAACTTTGGGGATCAAATTCAATCTTCCAGTCTTGTTGGCTAGTACCTTTACCCATTTAGCTACCTTGCTGGCCTAAAGTATATAAATTTCTAAAGCTAGACACAGTGCAGCCATTAGGAGCACAAAGGCACTGAAGTCAAACACACAGCTGGAACCCAGGCTGTCACTTAGTATTTATGTCAAGACTCTGGACAGTTAGTGAACCTGTCTATTTCCTTAACTGTGAAATAAGATTTAGTAGTAACTTCTAACATCTACTTAACACAGCAGTTGTAAGAATTAAGTTATAATTTCTAAAGTGGCAGTGACCAATAATATTTAGTCAAATAAACCAATTTAGTTGGTTCCCTGTAACTGCAGAATCAATAAGACTATGTCTGTTAAAATACATTTGGGGCTAGTGCCCTGGCTCAAGTGGGCAAAGGTGCTTGCCACCAAGCCTGATCATCTGAGTTTGAGCCCTGGAACTCAAAGGGTGAAAGGAGGAGAATAAACTACAAATTGTCTTCTAACCTCTCCATGTTCACTGCGGCATATCTGTCCCATCCCCCACCCCCTCAAGTGAATAAAAAAATTTGGTGGGAAAAATATCAAACTAATACATATTTTAAGCTGAGATATAGCTCAGTAGTAGAGCACTAGCTTAGCTACTACTAACAGAACCTACCTACTGAAGGCTCTAGGTTTAATTCCCAACTCCACAAAAACAAAATCTATTTGTGTAACTTAGAACACAGTATTGAGCATTTAGTAAAGGTATGTGCTACATATGATGAAAAAGGATGCTCTGAGGAATTTAGGAGGGATGGGAATTAGCAATTTCACTGATCTATGACATTACAAATTTTAAAATCCATTAAGTGAAGGGAGGGCTGAAGAGATGGCTCAGTGGTTAGGAACACAATTCTTCCAGGGGACCTTTACATTCCCAGCACCAACATCAAGAACTCAAAAGCCTGTAACTCCAGCTCCAAGGTGACCCAATGCCTCTTATTATGATGGTATTATACTCATGTGTGCTGCGTGAGTATGTACACATATTTTTTTTTTTTTTTTTTTTTTTTTTTTTGGTTTTTTCGAGACAGGGTTTCTCTGTGTAGCTTTGCGCCTTTCCTGGAACTCACTTGGTAGCCCAGGCTGGCCTCGAACTCACAGAGATCCACCTGGCTCTGCCTCCCGAGTGCTGGGATTAAAGGCGTGCGCCACCACCGCCCGGCTTGTACACATATTTTTTAATCCATGAAGTTATATATTACCAAAAAAACTTGTTCTCACAAAGGACCTGAATTCCATTCCAGCGCTCACATGAGGGCTCACAACTGTCTGTAACTCCAATTTCAGGGGATCCAACACCCTCTTTTAACCTAAGGGCACCAGGCACACATATGGTGGTGCATAGATAATGTGAGCAAAACACTCACATACTATATATATATTTTCATGCCTGTCTTAATTGAAACAATGTAAAAGATATCAAATATACTATACAAGGACAAACTATTTCTAGATAACAAAGGCCTCAGATTCCTATACACCCAAAAAATTGAGTCAAGATACAGAGAACCATTTGAGGCAAAAAACAAGAATAGCAAACTCCACTTCATTGAATATTGCCTTAAAAAGATCCTTCCCAGGCTGGGGGTGTAAAGTAGATACGTGCTTGCTTAACATGTACAAAGCCCTGGGTTCAATCTCCAGCACTGCACACATCCTCATGTGCATAATCCTCTAATCCCAGAATTTAAGGCTGAAAGATCAGAAGTTCAAGGTCATCTTCAGCTCAATGGAGACATTGCCTAAAAAACCCTCTCCTCCGACTAGCACCATGACAATCTGCTTCTTTAACAGAGATGACTATTATTTTCTTCTCTTCACAATACATGGAGTCCTCAATAGACAAAAGAAAATAAGCAGTTGTTTTATTTCTTCTGAATTTGATAAAAGAATACTGTTAGGTGAAACAAGAGAAATGGGTATTAGCTAGACTAACCATCCAAAGGAGTTCAGTTTTACAGATTCAAAACTGCATAGACAACTTTGCATGTATACAACTTATCTTACAGAAAAAAAAAGTTGCTGTATGTGTAACCATCCAAAGGAGTTCAGTTTTACAGATTCAAAACTGCATAGACAGGCCGGGCGGTGGTGGCGCACGCCTTTAATCCCAGCACTCGGGAGGCAGAGCCAGGTGGATCTCTGTGAGTTCAAGGCCAGTCTGGACTACCAAGTGAGTCCCAGGAAAGGCGCAAAGCTACACAGAGAAACCTTGTCTCAAAAAAAAAAAAAACAAAACTGCATAGACAACTTTGCATGTATACAACTTATCTTACAGAAAAGTAAGTTGCTGTATGTGTAACAAATGATGTTTTTCCTTACATGTTCATATCTTCCCCCAAATCTGTATTTTTTTTTTTATGTATTTGTTTGGGTTAAGGTAGGGTCTCACGCAACCAAACTGGCCTTGAACTCCTGATCCTTCTGCCTCTATCTCCCATGTGCCAAGGTTACAGTCATAAGCCCGTGTGGTTTTCTTTTCCAAGTGTACTACAGTGCACATATACTACTTATTATCAAGAGGAAGTCAGTGTTCCCTGCTTCTAATTCTACAATAATTTTATCACTTTGCAAGACATATTTCCATTTCAAGAGTTTTTATTGTTTGCTAAGTTTCTTCTTCCGTAAGTATACATAAAATGCCCAAATCTCACGGTTTCAAGGCTCAATTACTCAATTTTCAGGTTTATCAATCACAGTATCTTATTTCTACTTTCTTTCTTTTTTTTTTTTTTGGTTTTTCGAGACAGGATTTCTCTGTGTAGCTTTGCGCCTTTCCTGGAACTCACTTGGTAGCCCAGGCTGGCCTCGAACTCACAGAGATCCGCCTGGCTCTGCCTCCCGAGTGCTGGGATTAAAGGTGTGCGCCACCACCGCCCAGCCTATTTCTACTTTCTTTTCAGTTGTCTCTTTACTTTCCCCAAATCCTGGTGGTAATGACACTTACTGCAGCTTCAATATTTACTAGGTATATTCTAAGCACTCTGATATCACCTTACTAACGCTATGATGAAAAACTGAAGTCACTCATCTAATGCTGTAGCCATAAATAATCTGTCGGGAATCCCTTCAATTAACAAGCAAAATATCTAATAATGTATGTTGTCCATTGTATTTACTGTAGTCAAACGTATTTAAATTTTAAAGAAGTAATAATCCTGTATTAGAAACCGTGGTCCAAGCTAGACATGATGGTACATGCTTATAATCCCAGCACACAGGAGGCTAAAGCAGGAAAACCATGGCTTTGAGGCCAACCTGGGTTACACAGAAAAACCTACCTTATGCCCCTACTTCATGACCATCATCATTAAGAAATCCTGGTCCTGAAAACTAAAACTAAAAACAGTTAGTAGGCTAGAGATGTGGCTCTTGCCTACCATGAACAAGGCCCAAGGATTGGCCCCCAGCATTGAAAACAGTTCAATTAACTCACATGTTTTTCAGAATCACCTCACAGGGTTTAAGACTAAGGAATTTGAATGTCAAGCTAGACTTACAGTCTGGAGTGCAGCACTTGTCTAATACGAGTGGTCCTGGGTTCAGGCTCCAGAGTACAACAAAAGAAAATAAAATTAGGTGGAAGAAAGAGAACCTAACATCAAGACCTATCAGCCGACCTTTGAAAAATTACAATTATCAAGTGGCTTAAGAGACTGAAGAAGCCGGGCGGTGGTGGCTCACGCCTTTAATCCCAGCACTGGAAGGCAGAGCCAGGCGGATCTCTGTGAGTTCGAGGCCAGCCTGGTCTACAGAGTGAGATCCAGGAAGGCGCAAAGCTACACAGAGAAACCCTGTCTCGAAAAACCAAAAAAAAAAAAAAAAAAAAAAAAAAGAAAGAGACTGAAGAAAAAGGATCAAAAGTTCAGCCAGGGACAGTGAGAGCAAGATGGCTCAGCAGGTTAAATAAAGCACTTTGTTGCCAAGCCTGATGACACAAGTTCAATCCCTAGGATCCCATTAGGGAAGAAACAACTCCCCCAAGTTGTCCTCTGACCTCTACACATATGGAGTGGTGTGGGATACACATGCTCATACACATAGACACAGGTACAAATAAATATATGCAGGGTTTTTTTAAGGTTTAGGGACAGCCTAGCCATCTTACTGAAACCACATCTCAAAATTTAAAGGCGGTTGGGGGGGGGGGTGGCAATTGAGAGATAGCTCAGCAGTTAGGAGCTGTTCTTTCCAGAGGATCCAATTTGATTCCCAACACCAACACGGTGGCTCACAAATATCTGTAACTCCAGTTTTAAGAGCTCAGACCCCCTCTTCCGGCTGACAAGAGCACCAGACATACACATCATGCACAGACATACATGTAGGCAAAATACCACACACATAAAAATAAAAACTTCTTTAAAAGGATGGGGATGTTCACTCCAGTAGTAGAGCATTTGCATAGCACATGGAAGACACTGGGTTCAAACACCAGTAAAATATACACACATATGCTACACATACAAAGGAAAAATAGAACAAATACACAGGTGTCAACACTCTCACATAAATGTCGAAATCAAATCCATTACAGAGTCCTTCCTCAACTAGATGCTTTGCTTTCTCTTGAACATCCGTTCGTTTGAACCACAGACTTGACCCTAAATAACTACCTCATCCTTGCCTTTCAAACATTTAGGATAACAGCTTTTTACTGTATTGTTTTTAGTCAACTACTACATGTCACTTAATGTTTTAAGAGAACAGTAAGAAAAGGGAAGGCAAAGAGGCCACTAGCACCATTTTCTCCATTCTTTCAAACCACTTCCCTGACTTAAACTTAGATTCTAGGTTACCTAAGGAAGACAGCCCTGTAAAGTACTTGAGGTGTGGTTTCACAGAGGAATCATTAGTGTTCAGCTGCATGATGAGGATGCCTATCCAGAGCCCTCCAAAAATAGAACAAGTCATTGCGCAGCAATTACTGCTTTGTAAAGTTTATTGCATCCATTACTGACTTTCACTCTTAAGCATCTGTCCCAGTTTTACCTGACCACACACACAAAAAAATTGGTTTCAGACCATTCTCATGAGCTCTAACCAACACAATTAAGTTTGTATTTATCAAAATTAATGTCACTTTGGTTTTACTCTTTTGTGTCATTATTCACAAAACTATTTTTTACTTTTTTTTTTTTTTTTTTTGGTTTTTCGAGACAGGGTTTCTCTGTGTAGCTTTGCGCCTTTCCTGGAACTCACTTGGTAGCCCAGGTTGGCCTCGAACTCACAGAGATCCGCCTGGCTCTGCCTCCCAAGTGCTGGGATTAAAGGCGTGCGCCACCACCACCCGGCCCACAAAACTATTTTTAACATGCATCACCCCTAAGAAAGTTAAATATTAAAGAGCTAAAAGAAAACTCTAAATATTAAACTTGTAGCAAATGCTAAACTCCTAATCCCCCAATGTTACCATTTTCTTCCTTTTAGGCTCATCCACAGTTAAAAACTGCTGTCAGCCGGGCGGTGGTGGCGCACGCCTTTAATCCCAGCACTCGGGAGGCAGAGGCAGGCGGATCTCTGTGAGTTCAAGGCCAGCCTGAGCTACCAAGTGAGTTCCAGGAAAGGCGCAAAGCTACACAGAGAAACCCTGTCTCAAAAAACCAAAAAAAAAAACCAAAAAAAAAAAAAAAAAACAACTGCTGTCAACTTCTAGTCCACTTATTATTTTGTATGGGGGGGCACATATGCATGCCAGAGATGCGTGCTTAGAGGTCAGAGGACAACTTGCAGGAGTCAGTTCTTCCCTTCTACCACGTATGTCCCAAGGATGGAACTCACATCACACTTGGCAGAAACCACCTTTACCCACTAAGCTATTTTGTCACCCCAGCTTAGTCCATTTGGATCAATTTGAATTAAAAGAGTTGTCTTCTAGAAACGTAATTCAACAACACGAATCAAGAAACTTATAAAATGTTCTAATCCTTCAGTAAGTATACTTCCAAAAGCTCAATGGGAAAATAAACGGCTCAATGCATTGTCCATATTCCTGCAATATTGTTCATAGCAAAAATTAGAAGTCAGACTTTATGGAAGGATAGTATGGAGTATCATACAGCTTACATAACCATTAAAAATGACAAAAGGAATGGTACACATCTTCAGTCCTAGCATTCAAGAGGCTGAGATAGGAGGATCATTTAAGCCCAGGAATTTGAGACCATCAAGACTCCATCTTTTTTTTTTTTTTTTTTTGGTTTTTCGAGACAGGGTTTCTCTGTGTAGCTTTGCACTTTCCTGGAACTAACTCTGTAGCCCAGGCTGGCCTTGAACTCACAGAGATCCACCTTCCTCTGCCTCCTGAGTGCTGGGATTAAAGGTGTGTGCCACCATCGCCTGGCTAAGACCCCATCTTAAAAAAAGATGAGAGGGCCATCAAAATGGCTTCGTGGGTAAAGGTGCTTGCTGTCCAGCCTGACAACCTGTCCTCCATTCCCAAACCTACACGGTGGAAGAACTGACCCTGTACACTGTCCTCTGACTCCCACATGTCTACTATGGCATAAACACCTACACACAATGAATAAACGCATACAGATAGTTTTAAAGTAAAGTATAAAAGGTTCCAGTGAAGCTCACCTCTGCCTGTGTGTAGTGATAACTAGAACTCTAACGCGGCTTCTCTCTGAGGCATAAAGTTAGAATAACTGGTTTTGTGGTTATTTGTTAAGATTTAATAAGGACTTTTGTTTGTTTGTTTGTTTTTCAAGACAGGGTTTCTCTGTGTATCCCTAGCTGTCCTGGAACTAACTCTGTAGACCAGGCTGGCCTCGAACTCACAGAGATCTGCCTGCCTCTGCCTCCTGAAAGCTGGGATTAAAGGCATGCGCCGCCGCCGTCACCACCACCCAGCAGGACTACATACTTTAATTCTGTTTGTTCTTTTTCTTTTTTTAAATCCTGGAGAAGGAAGGAGAGATGGCTCAGTGGTTAAGAGTATGCACTGCTCTTGCAGAGGATCACAGTTCCTGAGGGATCCAATGCCTCTTCTAACCTCCTCAGGCTCCTACCCATAAGGCTCCACACACTCAGGCACACACACATATACATCAAATAAAAATATTTTTAGTCTTGCTGAAAGAAACTAATTCTTCAAAAATATATCTAAAATAAAATCTGCATTCTTCCTGTCAGCTATTTTATACTTCTAATATACTATGGCTACACAACCTGATACTTTCCTAAATAGTACTATCAATTGATAAGTTTACTTATTTACTTAGGACTTATCTCAACTACACCTGTATAGTAATATACTCAAGTGTTCAAAACCACTGAAGTACCATAGGGACCCTTTAACTGTGAATACAACACGTAACAAAAGAAGCTTCTAAGACAGGCTGTGGCGACTCACGCCTTTAATCTCAGCACTCAAAAAGCAGAGGCAGGGGGATCTCCGAGTTCTCCTGGTGTACAGAGCGAGTTCCAGGGCAGCAGCCTGACAGCCTGGGCTGTCAGAAACCCTATCTGGAAAAAGACAAAAAAAAAAAAACCACCCAGAAGAAAAGAAAGAAAGAAAGAAAAGACTTCTTCACATACAAATATCTTAATTTCACTTTATTAACCTAAGTTAAAAATCACCAGTTTTATTTTTTTATTTTTTTTTTATTTTTTTTTTTTGGTTTTTTCGAGACAGGGTTTCTCTGTGTAGCTTTGCGCCTTTCCTGGAACTCACTTGGTAGCCCAGGCTGGCCTCGAACTCACAGAGATCCGCCTGGCTCTGCCTCCCGAGTGCTGGGATTAAAGGCGTGCGCCACCACCGCCCGGCTAAAAATCACCAGTTTTAAATTGTAACTAAGGCTAAAATTTTTACTATCTTTGCTAAAATGATAAAGCTGTAAACTATAAACATTGTAACTAGACTAACATCTATCTGCAAACAAGATTTCCAAAACCATTTACTCAAAGATCACAAGGTTCCCCTTTGGGTCCCTAGGAACAAAGATCAAACCAAGTTAGCTCCAGGCACACACTGTCATCCAGTATCAATGGACCGATAAAGAACACACACTCCTGCTTCCTCTTCCCACTTCCCTCCCAACAGGTGTTTTGTTCTGCATTCTCCCTTTAACTGGGATTGATAAGAATGATCTTGGAAAGAAGCCCGAGTCCCTAAATATGGCATAGCTTTAAGTGAATTTTCACTAACATTCATTCATTAACAGCATTCAATGATGGTGTACAACTTTCCAAGACAAACTAACAAAATTCATTTCTTAATGACAAAAATCCATTCCTAAGCAAGGAAAATTTATACCTACTATTTTGAGATATTTAAATAAACTTAAATTATGTCTTTGTAACAAGTCTATACAAGAAAAACAAAATTCAGACCCCCAGTACACGGCAAAAGCAGTGTGACACTAAACCACAATGCAAGTTTATCTATGAAATAACTTGGGAATTCACATCATTGTTAAGAATGTAACACATACTAATAACTTGAAAGTGCTTCATAAAGTATGTATTGATTAATGTGCTGCATTCAAACTGAAGGTGGTTATGTGAAAGTAAGCTGCCTTAAAATTTCTAGAACACAGTATTTACATTGGTGTTCCCTGTTTTCACACTATATATTCAACAGTAACATGCAAACCTCAGGATTAGGGGAGAAGCGCGCCACACACACACACACACACACACACACACACACACACACACACACACACACACGGTGGCTATCAGTGTTTTAGAAGGCTGAACACTGAAGGGGGTTGTAGGTGAAAGGGGACAGAAGGGGATAACAAATAAACTACCATCAAACGTTGTCACATTAAGAAAAAAATCATTTAATTGGTCAAGTGTTCTAGTTTGGTGGGTCTTTTTAAACTATTTTAAATACAAGCCCATTATAATTATAATGCAAGAAAATAAGAAACCACAACCAGTACATACAAGTATTTCTAAATCAACATAAACTCTACCCTATGTCAAGTCAAATCATTCTACCATGTCTCGTAAAACACAAAAAACAAAACATGCTTTCCCTTGCAAAGTTCTAGCGAAGTGAAGCAGTCAATAGCTCAGCTAATCCTTTAAAAGTACTGCAGCTTTTAATTGAGACTGGCCAAAAGAAAGGCACTGACTGACCGCTGTACAATGACTTGCATTTTATATAAAATGTTAAAACCTTCTTGATACCTGCAAAAAAAAAAAAAAAAAAAAAAAAATTCAGGAAGAGAAGGGCTCTGCCCTTGAATGGCAAGAAAAGCCAAAGGTTAGAGGATGAAGAGACAGGCGCATCGGATCATCGGATCACAACCGGGGGAGTGTACGATCCAAGAGCGTCAGCATCAAAATGCAGATCTCAAAACTCGTGCAGAAAGGGTCCATTTCATTTTTTAAACCGTGGCAAGCAACTGCACTCATTTCCTGCTCAGAATCAACTCAAATTTCTGCCATTTCCTTTTAAAGGAAATAGTACTGCAACACAGGGTAGAGGGTCGGCCATGGTATACCAACACCAAGTCTTAAAACAACGATCTTCCCACGTTTGTGTCTTTACACTAACAATGAGCAGTCGGCTTGTCATCCTACCTTTACACATTCAATAATCTGGTCTTTTAAAAAAGGATACTTGTAAACTAAATAACGCCAAGAAGGCCCATTTTGAAGAGTCATGGTTTAACACAATCATTTCCAGAATTCTAACACACCAGGCAATCCGAGACATATTTTAGTGGAATCTTCACTGTGCAAGAGAATGTCACCCTGCCCTCAGGAATTACGTTTATGTAGTGACAGCTATAGTGTTAAAATAGAAAATACACAGGTAGCAGTGCAGCTGCGACATTTCCAGATAATGAAGCCTCCCGGAGGGTAAGTGGCTTCTGTAGGGGGTAGGCCCTAAACGTAAACGCCCCAGCTCCTCCAACCCTTCCTCTCCTAGGCGCGTGCTTAGGCAAAGCAGCGTCTCAAAGGCAGGGGGGAAGGCCCAGGGCTCTGATGAAAGGGAGGAAGACCTGAGGAGAGGCCCTCAAAATGCGTCCGGGGCTCTGGGCTCGGGGCCCGCCAAGGGTACCGAGGGGCTCCCTGCAAAGGCGAGTTCGTGGGGCCTGCCGGAGAGGAGGCGGCCTCGCCTAGGAGTTGCAACACACTCTTTCTCCAGTGCGCAGCGCTCGGCCTGGGGGAGGGGAAGGAGGGGAAACAGCTGCCAGGGGAGCAGCGGGCCCAACCCGGCCCGGCCCGCTCACCGTGAGGGTGTCGTCTATGTAGAGGGGGATCTGCCTCCTCTCGAAGGGGAACTCCTCCTCCCCGTCCCTGCACACAGCCACCAGTCGCGCCATCGTCCCCGACGCTGCCGTTGCCACCGTCACCACCTCCTCCCAGCTGCCGCTGCTGCCGCCGCCGCCGCCGCTCCTGCCGCTGCCGCCTCCTCCCAGCTCCTGCCTGCAACAGCCAAACCCCGCGAGCGTAAGCACCCGCCACCTCGCAGCACATTCGCCACGGGGGGGAGAGGGGGGGCGCGGAGCAAGAGAGGACGGGAGAGCCGCGCTGCGTTTCCCATCACCCGATTCCACACGCGCTCAGCCAATCAGTGCCCCGCAGCACCGGGACCCGCCCCCTCGCGCCGCCTGCCCTCCCCCACCCACCGGCCCCCCCCCCCCCTCCAACCCGCCCGCCCGCCCGCCCGCCCGCTGGCCTCCAGTCAGGGTCCAAAGGAGAGGCGGAAAAGGACCTGCTGGCCCCGGGACATCCCCGCCCAGCTCGGGAGTCAGGGCTCCCGGAGCTCATCCCCGCCTGGGCTCCGCAACCCATGCCCGCACCCCGCCGCTGACCCCCTTCTCTCCTGCTCGGAGCGCCCCGCCCAGGCGGGACCCCGGGCTGCAGTTGCCCGGCGCCACCCCGCCCCTGGGAGGGGTCGATCCCGCCTCTGCTCTGCAGAGTTCGGGGGTGGGGGCGAGCGGAGACCCGGTCCTCACCCGGGTCGGAAGAGGGCTCTTGGTTCTGACCTTCACGGGCTTCGTGGACGCCTCCCTGACCCCCACCTCTGCTCCCCGTTACCGGCTGACGAGGCCCGCGTCAGGGCCGGCCTGGGCGGGAGCGCGGCTGCGAATGCCGTTTCCTCTCCAGGCTCAGTCAGCCGCTCGCGCCACGGGGAGTGTGGGAGGGAGGGCGGGGGACGTGGGGAGGGTGGGGCCGGGAGGGGCCGCGAACTCCGGGCGGGGCCTGCCTCTTCTCGCGAGACCGCGGCCGCCCCTCTCTCTCGGGTCCCGAGTTTCGAAATCTGCGGGTGGTGGTGGTGGTGATGGTGGTTGGGGGGAAGTCCCTGTGCAAACGCGCCGTGCCCCGGATTTACCGAAATGAGCGTGAAATAGAGCCAGCAGGGAGGCTGAGCAGGGGTGGCCTGGGTCTCTGTCCGTGCCGAACTAGGATCTGTTCTCCCGAGGGCGGAGGGTGGGCGGACAGCGTGGGGCCGGGCCCAGAGAGGACTTAGGTCAGTGGTGAGGAGCTGAGGCTGTCGAGGTCAATGAGAACGGACCGTGGAAAGATAACATCTGGCCGTGGTTTCCAGGATTTGACACAGTCGGACTTCCACTACTGGAAGATTGGAAGAACGAGCTCTGCTACCCTGATTGACCCGGAGCCGGCCGCCTTAACGGGGACTGCGTCAAGATCTCTGAGAAGATGGATACGTGCCGGATTTGTTGATACAAATAGAGACAAAATTGAACAGTAGTCTATGTGTACGTTCTGACCAGAGGAACTTCTTGAGTTAATATTAACTTAGGGACTCCCTTGGGCAAAGTACTGGTAGTGACCAAAGGCCCTTCCGTATGACTATCTTCGGAGAACCAGAACTGCTGTAAAGACAATTCCTCTGCACTCTGCCCGCTGCCACGTTCTCAGGTCCTACTCTGGGGAGGTCCGTTGTAAAGCCCAAAGGATGGGAATTGTTTTGTCTTGACTGTTTTAATGATAAATCCATTCGCTGCTTGTACAACTGCCTGATCTTAAGGATAGATCGAATATTTTCTGGTAAATAGGCTAAAGATGTTGTTACTGACCTTTAAAAAGTATTTTGATCATCACATGAAGTCTTTGAAAGTCATAACAAAAAAAAACTCCCATAGTGAATCCTTAGCCATGTTGACTTATGACATTATGTGGTCACTGTCAGGGTAGGTGACATAATAAACTGGAAGAACCATTGTGTGTTCCCAAAGGTGTGATTATCTAGTAAATATGTCTTTGGGCCATACTAAAAGCAGAACAGTGTGATCCTTAGCTTAAAGCCAGAAAGCATATGGGGTTTGCATGCGCCTGACAGGTCAAAGTACACAGTAAAATACGGACATTTTTAGAGAATCTTGTGTTTTATGTCTACAACTACTATACTCCATGTACCTATACTATTTGATACAACAGCAAAATCAGTGGCAGACTTATTTAAATTAGTATGTCTGAGAATATGTAAGTTGGATTTTCCTTTTCATGATCTGACAGTAGGAGATTCTGTTTTAGCAATTAAAAACAGAAACACAAGCCCAGTGTGGTAGCACATACTTTCAATCCCAGCACTTGAGAGGCCAAGGCAGGGAGTTTAACATTAATTCAAGGCCAGCTTGGATTGCACAGACCCTACCTCAAAATAATAATAAAGTAGACATATATTAGGTATTTCTTTAAGTAAACGTAAGCTCTTTAAAGGCAGGGACTTTGTCTGTTTGTATTCCTGGCACCTATACCTGACACATTAGAGCTCAGTAAATCATTGTTGAGTGATCTTTCTCTTCTGAAAAACAATCATCAGAGGGAGTTTTGGTCACTAATTCTGATTTTATGAATTCATTAGCCTCTTTAGGACCCTGGGAATTAGAAGATGGAAAAAAGAGTACTTTGTCCTTTTTAGTTAATACCTGTAATTGTCAAAGATAGAAACTTAGACGAGAAAAGAATGGAGGGATGAGGATATAGTGGTAGAGCACTTGGCCTAGCAGGCTCAAAGCCCAAAGTTCCGTCTCCAGTACCACAAAAAGAAGCAAATAAATATAAAAATAAATAAGATGCTAGGCGCTGGCAGCGCACGCCTTTAATCCCAGCACTTGGGAGGCAGAGGCAGGTGGATCTCTGTGAGTTCCAGGCCAGCCTGGGCTACAGAGTGAGTTCCAGGAAAGGCTTCAAAGCTACACAGAGAAACCCTGTCACAAAATAAATAAGTGCCAGGTGTGGTGGCACATACCAGCATTCCAGAGGCAGAGGCAGTTACAATCTCATTAAGTTCTAACCCAGCCAGTCCTATACAGTGACACACTGTCTTAAAAAAAAAAAAAAAGCAGTTATTAACAAAAAGCAACAGACTAAATGAGACACGTTCATTAAGTCACAGGATAACTACTTTCTCTAAATGAATGTAGTAGCTGAGCTACTCTGCCTTCTTCTGGCAGCTCCCATAGATAAACTGTGGGGTCCTGGTACTGTGACACAGCAGAAAAATCAACTGTCCTAGTCATGCTTAATTTACATACTACAATCTTATTGGTTAAATTTCAAAAGTCTTAAACTTTTTAATTGAAAATATAATCTGATATAATTGTAGTCAGCAAATACGTCATCTTAACACAAAATTAGCCATCAAGAAGCTGAAGTAAACACATTTAACAGTATATTTACATTAAAAAAATACATTCTCAGAGTTAGGGGTGTGGCTCAGTACAATGCTTGCCCAGCAAATTTGAAGTTCTAGTTTAATCCCCAGCACCACTAAAAAATAGAGTCTACAATCTGAAGCCAATTAGTTCAAACAGCAAACCTGTACCAGGAGGCTCCACCTGTTCTAAACTACACAAATAATTTAGATTGCTCTAAATATCAAATTAAACACCCTCACAAGCAACTATTTCTGATTTGTCCTTGAAACAAGAAAAGCACAATTTCATTCTCATCCCCCACCACTACACACACAGGTCTAGCCTGGCTTCTACCTCCTGATCCTCCCACCTCCATCTCCCAAGTCCTAGGACTACAGGTTTATGTCACCACAGCTGGCCAGTATTGTCCCTGCCTTAAAATATACACATTGGCCAAGCATGGTGGTAGCCAGCATTTATTCCACCACTTGGGAGCAGATCGATCTCCATGAGTTAGCTGGAGGCCAGAGTGGCCTATATAGTTCCAGACCAGCCAAGACTACACAGACTATCTCAAAAAACCAAAACAAATAACATACACATTGAACATCAGAACTGGAAACTAAAGACCCTGTGATTTTTACATCTTTAGACTTAACAGGCGAGTCAAAGATCGGCTTGAAAACTTGAAATCGTTCGAGTTCTCAGCAGTCTATTAAGCCTTAATGTAACCTTATTTTTATTAGACTATATGTGCTTGAAGATTTCATTTCTCACTGATTTTCTTGATTCTCTTTCCTATAGTTGAGGCTTCCTTCTCTGGTCCCCTCCTGTTTCTCCAGCTTACATCCCACACTCCCTTTTTCTGAGTTACAGAGGTTCTCTCCCAACTTAGAACTTTTGCTGACAGATTCATCATACATTCAGTACTCTGCTGTCTACCCTTCTATCCCCAGATACACTATCATCCATTAGGATTACCTCAAAAATATCCATCTATGGAGAAAACTTGTTTCCTTCCTAGATTGGTTCTTGGTTTGACGCTTGTAACAATCCACAGGTATTTTTTCTTCCCTATGACTCGGTATTTATATTAGTTTAATGTGTTTCCCTTCACTAGACTGAAAGTTCCAAGATACTAGAAATTTATCTTTTGAGACAGGATCTATGTAGCCCAGGCTAGCCTTGAGCTCTAGCTCCTGCCACAGCCTCCTGAGTGCTATGATTACAAGATGTATCCCTTAGTTGTGTTCTATTATTGTGTGCCTAGCACAGAGTAGGCTACAATGAATCAGTCTTAAAACTTGTATAGCTGGGTTGAGGGTGTACTCTTACAATCCTAGCATTTGAGAAACTGAGGCTGGGTGAGCATAAATTCCAGACCAGTTTGAGCTACAGGGAGAGTTCAAAGCTAGTGTGGACTACATAGTAAGATCCTGTATCAAAACTTAAAGATTTAAAAAAAAAAGTAAAATGTATCAGGTACCTAAAAAAAACTGGTTTTAAGTAACATATTTAAGATCATCCAATTCAATCATTATTTATTACACTTAACTTTTTTCTGGTTTCAAATGTATCAGGTTTTAAGCACTTGCTTCTTAGTCCTAGACTTTATTAAAAGATGAAAAGATGTGTTGAAGGAGCAGGAGAAATGGCTCAAATGGTTAAGAGCACTTACTACTCTTGCAGAGGACCAAGGTTCGATTCCCAGTACCCACATGGTCATTTACAACCATCCATCACTCGTTTCCAGGAAATGAAATGTTCTTCTAATCCTTTAAGACACTAAGCATGCTTGTGGTACACCTACACACATGCAGGCACAACAAATAAGAAAGGAATAAATCTAATAAAAAGGAAACTTTAAAAAAAATTGATGCATTGAAAAATCTATAATTTTCTGGGCATGGTGGTACATGCTTTTGATCCCAGCTCTCAGGAAGCAAAAGATGACAGATCTCTATGAGTCTGAGGTGAGCTTGGTCTATATATTGAGTTCCAGGTCAGCAAGGGATACATAGTGAGATTCCCAACTAAAAGAAAATAGAGGAACTTGAAAAATGGCTTAGCGATGCAGAGCACTTGCTTCTCTTCCAGAGGCCCCAGGTTCAATTCCCAGCGCCCATATGGCAGCTCACAACCATTTGTAATTCCAGTCCCAAGGTATCTAAACCCCCTCTTCTGGCCTCTATGGGTATTGCACACCTGTGATGTACATACATGCAGGCAAAATCTACACACAAAATCTTTTGAAATGACAATTCATAAATATCTTAATGTAAACATCATGTAACAAACATAATCATACAACTATATATCCATATAAACCACCACAAATACAATGGCATAATGTTATATGAAAAGTAAAAAAATCCCACCCTCCATCTTGCAAGTGTCAAAACTACCAACAAGTTGCGTGTGGTGGCTCATGCCTGAAACCCCAGTGCTGAGGCTGAGGTATGAGCACCATAGTGAGCTCCAGACAAAACGAAATCCTGTAAACAAGTTCTTTAAAATACTGGCATTTTATAAGTTCCAATAAGTCACAAGACTTAGTTTCACCTTTTTTTTTTCCTGAGGGTCTCTCTACATAGCCCTGGCTGTCCTGAAACTCAGCATATATATCAGGCTGGCCTCGACTGAGACCTGCCTGCCCCTGCCGCCCATGCTCTGAGATTCAAGCCGTACACCACTTCTGTTGGCTTGTTTTACATAATGTCCAAATGTATTACACATCCAGGTAGAGTGGCAGGAGTCTTCCTCAAAAAATGTTTAATTTCTGTCAGAGGATTGAAACTTTTGATAAAATACAGTGAAGACTGGATTGCTAAGAGCACATCTCCTTCACAGTTGCTCTCCTCCCTAAATAATGCTGTTCAAATATATACAGCCTATCCATTCATCACCAAAACTTTACGGTTTTACCTTGTAAATTAAGGACATATATAACCAAACAGTTGGTAAACATATACATACCGAGCACAACTAAGGTCCAGGAGGCACTACTGTGTAATGTATCCACCATCAGGTTAATTAGACCAGTTGTTATATTTGACAGTAAGAAAAAAAACAGCTGGTTTCTGTTTAGAGCTGTGATTAAACAAAGGCTGGGCTCTTTTTTTTCAGCTTCTAGGATTAGAGATTCAGAATGTTTTTTATTTGTAGCAGGCAACTGTATAAGTTTCCAAGAACATGGTACTAGAGCCCCTTTAATTAGAAATTTGGCAAAACTCAAAATTATATCACTCAGTAACAGACAGCTAAGAAGCAGCAGGCTAGAAGCAACCACCCACATACAAAAGGCTAAATTGGCCATTCTTCGAGATACGGCTTCTATATTTACTTGAACTATATAAAGGGAAATGAAGCAGCTAACAGCCACTAAGAGAATACAACAAGCAACTTTTATCCAGTCTCTGATATGTGTTCTGTTCTTAAGCACATACAACCCTGTCTGCACGCCAGCCATGTGGATTGTCACGTACCCCAGAGTGGAAATGATTCCTTCTCGGTTGGCGTTAAATAACCCAGCTCTCGTGCCGCTACCATCAGTGCCATACAAAATTACCCTCTTGAGTGGAGTCAAGTCGAGAGCTAGCTGGTACGACACAGTAATGCTGACAGCCACAACCCACGACTTATTTAAAGGAAAAATGATCAAAAGAAGGGATGTTATTAATTTCACAACTACGATGGTGAAGAAAAAATTCCAGTGAACTCCATACTCGGTTAAATGTTCCTGATAGCCTATGGATTTTATAACGACTAACCGTCCCATTCCTAAGAAGACGAGCGGCCAGACAGAATACAGTGATTTTCTAAGGTAATTAAATCTGGACCCTTCTACAGATTTCCTTCTAAGCTCTGGACAAACCATTGCAGCCCCAAAAATAAAACCACCTACTCCATAATCCATGGCCCCTGTCCCATAAAGCTCCGTTTTGGCAAATCTTCTAGGGAAAAGTGGGAAGTCCACAGCCAAAATGGCAATAGCAGTGAATACACTGTTAATGACCCGGTAACAGGTGATGGCTGGATTGTACTCTGACTCTAGGCTGATTTTCAAGAAGTTTGCAAAGACTTTCTGGACAGGCACTTTGGCACAGCAAGTCCTCCTCTGGTATATCTGATACAACAGCCATGCCCCGCAGGCAATCACAGCGAGACTCTCAAGGAGAATAAACGAAGACAATACAGTCAGAGTGACCACCAGGGGGACTATGAGAACAACAAAGTCCATGAAGAATCGTGTGCTCCGGTGGAGTGAGAAAGAACACAAGTGCTCTGAGAAAATGATCAAAAGGCCTCTGCACAGGATACAGAATGCAGGAAAGCACAAGCCCTGGGTCACTTCCAGCACGCTGGTTCCATTGAGGTTACTGACAAAAGCTTCCTTCATCTGCTTTTGAGACATTTTTTTTTTCCTTCCTGTGAAAACAAGACAAAAAAAAAAAAAAATGGGATGTGAGGAAAACAACATTGCTGTAAAGTCGGTAAACAGCCACCTACCTCACTTGAATTTACGTAGTTCTCAGTTTCAGAATAAAAGTTTAGGGGCTGGAGAGCTGGCTCAGCAGTTAAGAGCACTGGCTGCTCTTCAGAGGATCCGGGTTCAATCACCAGCACCCACATGGCAGCTCACAACTGTCTGTAACTCCAGTTCTAGATACCCTCACACGGACATACAAGTGGCCAGAACAGAAGTTTAGGACTACCAGGCGGTGGTGGCACACGTCTTTAATCCCAGTACTCAGGAGGCAGAGGCAGGCAGCTCTCTGTGAATACAAGGCCAGCCTGGGCTACAGAGTGAGTTCCAGGACAGCCAGAGCTACACAGAAAAAGAGGTAGGCATTTTAGGCCCTAGTGATTTCAATTCCAGGCAGAATTTCTGACGGACCCTACTAAATGCTAAGATTCTAGGGGAAGAGTCAACATTGATACATTAAGAGAAGATACGAAATTTCTAATACAAAGTTGCATCTTCACTATAAGGCAAACTCAAAAAGGAAAGTAAATTTGGAGGCTGGGTGTGGTGAAGCATACATGTAATCCTATCTCTTAAGACACAAGATGGTCCTTGCTTACATACTGAGTTCCCAGTCAACCTGGCTTACATGAAACATTGTCTTTTTTTTTTTTTTTTTTAGACAAGGTTTCAACTGTGTAGCCTGGAACTCAATATGTTGACCTTGAACTCAAGAAATCCACCTACCTCTGCTGGCCGCACTGCCCCGCCTCCCCCACAAATGCTTAGATTAAAGACAAGTGCTACACATCCAGCCAGACCTGGTCTTTTTTTTTTTTTTTTCAACTGCAGTTTTTTTCTTTATTTTATGTGCACTGGTGTTTTGCCATGGGTGTTGGGTCCCTTGGAACTGGAATTACAGACATTTGTGAGCTGTAGCATGAATCTTAAAAGCTCTTATTAATAAAATCAAACCTGAGCCAGGTAATGGGGTGAACACTGGAAGGTCAGAGAGACAGAACAAGCCGCAGCTAACCTCACCTGGCCAACTTCTCAGCTGGTCTTGTTTCCTCAGACTGGAAGCTTCTGTGTCCTCATCCCAATGGCTCTCAGCTGAACTGCTGCTCAAAATCCTGAACGCTTAACCAGCCAAATGCTTCTAGTTTCTGGTCCTCATGCCTTATATATCTTTCTGCCTTCTACCACCACTCCCTGGGATTAAAGGTGTGATGAGTCACCATGCCTGGCTGTATCCTTGAACACATGGATTTCTGCCTCTGGAATGCTAGGATTAAAGGCGTGTGCTATCACTGCCTATCTTAAGTACCTAGTGGCTTTTCTGTTCTCTGACCCCAGATAAGTTTATTAAGGTACACAATATTTTGGGGAATACAATACCACCACAGTGAGCTGCCATGTGGGTGCTGGGAAATGAACCCAGGTCCTCTAGAAGATTAGTCACTGCTCTTAACCACTGAGCCATCTCTCCAGCCCCCCAGACCTGGTCTTTAAGAAAGTAAATTTGGGGCCGGGCGTTAGTGGCGCACGCCTTTGATCCCAGCACTCGGGAGGCAGAGGCAGGCGGATCTCTGTGAGTTTGAGTCCAGCCTGGTCTCCAAAGCCAGTTCCAGGAAAGGCGCAAAGCTACACAGAGAAACCCTGTCTCGAAAAACCAAAAAAAAAAAAAAAAAAAGAAAGTAAATTTGGGATATGAATCCAAATGGCATCACAGTCAGGAATTTCTATTGCAAAGCATAATTTCTGTCTGTCTCTCTCCATATATATGTGTGTGTATGCACATATATAATTACATATAATTAGTTATATGTATATCGTGATATATACTGATGTTATGAGAACCTTCATGAAAGCTGCCAACGCATTGCTAAGAACTTTAAAATAAAACTTCAGGAAAGAAGAGAAATTCTAAGTGTATTTTAAAGTCAGGGTCCCTAGGTTTCTGTCCAGAGCCTCAAAACCTACTACAACACTGGACACCTACCGGTGAATGCATGAGACCCAGGTTGTTCTTTTCCTCCTATGCACACGCGGCCACATTTTCAGATTGAGGAGCAGGTGGACCGAATGGATGCATAGTACATACCAGGGCTAATGGCTTCTTTTTCCGAAGCCTACAACCTCCTCTGTCACATTACTACTGTCTGAAACGCTGCACACGGAGCGAACACTTCCGTCGATCAGATATGAATCACAGTGTACAACGCCCCTGAAGGTAGACCATTATGGTCTGCCTGGGCCCTGCATCAGCATCTCACCGTTAAGAGGCCCTGCTCTTTTGGCCTTTAAGTCCTTCTCCTGACAGACCTGACAGCCCCAACCACGCCCGGCCCCAGACAGAGGGTCTCCGGCGTTGACAGACCAGGCTCCCACCGCACCTGCCGGCTCCCTCCGCTTCCGCCTCGCGAGCGACGCTTCCGGCCGGCGCGGGCGCAGCCTGTTCTTCCGGGCCCGCAGATTCCGCGCGCCCCCGCCGCCGGGGATGGCGACAGTCCCCGCCCCGCCGGCTCCCCACGCCCTTCAGTGTGTTGGGCTGGGTTCTGGAGACCGAGCCGTGCGATCTCGGACCCACGGCGAGGCGGGTCGGGTAGAGGGTCCGAGGAGCCCGCGCCAGACTCGGCCACCGCGACCTGCAAGGAGATCAGCCCCCGGGGCCCCCGGAAGCCGCGCTTTCCCACCCCGAACTCGGGAGGCCACGGGAACACCACACCTTACCCCAGGGTCTCCAAACATCTCACCTCCCGAGTAGCCCGCCAGCCAGTGCAGCGGCCCGGGACCGGCCACGTGCGTCCAGCGCCGCGTGTGCGCGCCCCGCCCCTGGGGAGGAGCCGGCGGGCCCCGGGCCACTCAGCCGGAGCCGCTGCGGGCCGCCGGCGACCCGGAGTTGCGGGCTTTCTTTCCTAGCCGCTCCCGCTCCCTCTGCTCTCTTCCCTCCCCGGGTTCTTCCCGTCTCCTCACCCTGCCCACCCGCCCCGGGCCGGGACTACACGCTGGGCGCCCAGGTCGTGGGACCGGTGAGTGGCACTCTCCGCCTAGATCCGAAACCCTTCACGGCCCGCGGGGTTAGGGAGGTCAGAGCTAAAGTAGAAGGGGGCACCTCACCTAATAATTCTGCATTTCTCTTTCTACCCTCTTGGAGGTAGCACAGCTTTTGCCCAGGACAAGGACCTTCACGGTCAATTTCCAGCTTGCCAGCAGGGGGCCACAAGGGGGTGTTTCTGGCTGACCGGGGCTAGACGTCTGTCTGTCGCTTTCCTTGTCCTACCCAGGGACGGAGAAAGGCATAAGGAAACTGCGCCCTTGACTAGGGTCATATCCACCTTCCCGGGAAGGACGTATTCTCTCTGTACCAGGTGCTTCCGGAGTGGCATCCCAGCCTTGGGCACCGCGGGCTCGTTGCCAGTGCTGGAAGTACTAGTTCCCGCCAGGAATCTGGAGCCAAGAGGGCTGGGCCCCCAGGACCCTGACCCAGCTCATAGCCCTCTGTCAAAAAAAAAGCAGAGTTGAAAGAGGAGGGGGTTGTAATCTGGTTGCCACTTGCTTTGGACTTGGTCTTTCACCTATTCATTACTCTCTTCTGCCTGTGGTCACACCCTTTCCAGAAATTCTTGGTGGTGACCGCGAGAGGAGGGTGCAAGAGAGCCCGGAGAACTGGAGAAAACTGCTCTGATCTGACTTGACTTCAACCAGGAGCTGACACCGCATAGTCATAACCAGTGTTTACTAAGCTCTCACAGGTACTTGCTTATACGAGCCATAATTTTGCACTTTGTGGTATAGTATTAGACCATTGGCAGCTGTTTGAAAATGAGGCTTAGGGAGCTCCTGTGATGTGTTCTAGGAGGGTTGTGAGCTTTGGATTCTAACTCGGCGTTGCTGTGGTCTCCCGGTTGGCCTTCTTCCCAAGGTGAGCTTCCAGCTGAGTCACCAGAGACCCTCGGATGATGGGTACAGTGTCCAGAGTGAGGGTGTCTAGCACAGTCCTGATACCCTTTTCTGCTTGAATTTTTCCCCTCCCCATTTCCATGGAAGTCCCTAGTCCTGGTTCTTCAAAGATTAGGTGTGTTCAGAGCCTCAGAAAGTCTATTATCAGGATTAATCCATTAATCCCTTTTTTTTTTTTTTTTTTTTTTTTTTTTGGTTTTTCGAGACAGGGTTTCTCTGTGTAGCTTTGCTCCTTTCCTGGAACTGGCTTTGGAGACCAGGCTGGGCTCAAACTCACAGAGACCCGCCTGCCTCTGCCTCCCGAGTGCTGGGATTAAAGGCGTGCGCCACCACCGCCCGGCTCATCAATCCCTTATAGATGTCCCTTATCCTCTTTCCTCATTGCTAGGAAGGGATTGAGGCCTGGGAAATTACAAGTCTGAGTGAGGCTCACCATTTTTGAGATCCTCACTCACAGCACCCCTCCTCTCAGACGGATTCCTCTCTCCCGGCCTCACCTTGTTTGTTTGAGACAAGGTCTTAAAGTGTAGCCTAGACAGGCCTCAAACTGAGATCCTCCTGCCTCAGCCTCCTGAGTGTTGAGATGACAGGCACGTGCTACCAATCTCAATCTCACCTTTTGGGCCTTCCCCCACTGATGAGTGTCCCCAGGTGGGTTATCCACTCTATAGTTAATGCTAATATTCATGCTCAGTGATACTCAGATTTGTACTGTGCTTTTAAACCTTGACCTCATTGACCTTCATAAACTCTCAAAATAAGGTAGATTTAACTACCCCTGCTTTCAAGGTGAGGGTTTGGGGTGATAGGGTTGCCCTGGGGTTACATACCCATCCAGTGACTGAAGTATGATAACCTTCTCATACAGCAGCCTCCCAGGAACATTGGGCGTTGACTCCAGGCCCTGCTTGCCATCAGCTGCTGACTGCGTTTACATACACGGGTATTTCTGTCTAGTGGTGATGAGCGGGCCCAGGTTATCTCCCCCGAGTATCTTCATTCTCCATAGCATACTGACCCAGAAGATTTTGAAAACCCAGCCCATCACTTAACGTACCTTAAAACTGCCCTTGGCCTTTTACTGTAAGAGGAACGTCTGAAAGCGTCCCAGGTAGTCTCTGGAGGCTCTCATGAACGTTTCCTTACTTCCTAATTAGCAAGGGAAGGCACAGACTCTCACTCTCTGCCCAGGCCTGCCTGCTTCTCATTTGGGTTCCTCCTGCTTGGTGGGAGGAGTAGGAGTGAGTCACCCCAGAGGTGCCCTCACCTGTGTGGCCCTTGTCTTCTGTCTCACGCTACAGGTTCTGAGATGACTTGGCTGAGATTCCCGCACACCTGAGTCTGCTGCTGGAGCAGTGGCCCCATGACCAGGTTGATAGACAGCACTGCTTGTGTCTATGACACAGAACTCGGGCTGCCCACACTAAAGCATGATGCTTCAGCAGGTAAAGCTGATGTAACCAAGCACCAGAGACACTTTCCTATTTGCCTGTCTGAATGAAGACTGCAGTTCTCCCAGCTGGAAGGACAGGAAAGACCCCTTCTTCAGATAGTCTCTCCAGTGCTCTTCAGATACCTAACTTGAATGTCTTCTTTTTTTGTGGTTTTGTGGCTTGGAGTGGATAAGTTGAGCTAGGTAAAGGAGTCTAGGTCTCTTTGATGACCTTAAATGGCGCATATCCTGACAGAAGTCCTTGCTGGGCTGTTTTATTGAATCACAGTGGAAGTTTAGGGCTTCCAAGGATGTTCACTGAAGCTGAGCCTTTAAGAATAATAAAGAGGGGGCTGGAGAGATGGCTCAGAGGTTAAGAGCACTGGCTGTTCTTCCAGAGGTTCTGAGTTCAATTCCCAGCAACCACATGCTAGCTCACAGCCATCTGTAGTGAGATCTGGTGCCCTCTTCTGGCCTGCAGGGATGTGTGCAAGCAGAATAGTGTATGCATAATAAATAAATAAATCTTTAAAAAAAAATTTATTTATAAAAAAAAAAAAAAAAAAAGAATAATAAAGAATTAGCCAAGTAAGCCAGGCATGGTGCCACACACCTTTAGTCCCAGCATTTGGGAGACAGAGGCTCGAAGATCTCTATGAGGTCACGGCCAGTGTGGTCTACATATTGAGTTCTAGGACAGCTTGAGAAGGAGCATAAGCAGTCCAGACAAAAGATGTCTGCCTGTGCAAAAATGCAGAAAGTAGCTTATGTGGGAGTCCAGCAGTCTGCCTCTGAAAAGGCTGTATCCCTGGCTACAAGGCGTGACTACCTTTCACTGTGGAGCTCCACCTCATACCTCCACCTGGTAGCATCCTTCATAAGTAGCTGAGATCCCTTGAGCACAATGGTACGTATTTGCTGGAATTTGATTTTCCTAAATTTGGTCCCATACTAAGGGCTCAGGGAGTTTGTGCTCTGGTGAGCTCTAGCAGGATAACCAAGGTGGGACTTACCAGGCTCAAGAAAGCCATGGCGGATGCTACTGGACTATCCTGCTGTTTGATAGGAAATGAACTTTCAAGCTACAAAAAAGCAGACAGGACAATTGTTTACTCTGAGTTGTTTTTTCTTTCTTTCTCTCTCTCTCTTTCTCTCTCTCTCATTCTCTCTCTCTCTCTCTCTCTCCCTTCCTTCCTTCCTTTCTTTCTTTCTTCCTTTCTTTTCTTTTTCTTTTCCTTATTCCAAAAGCGATTATTTTTACCACAGCCATTCTTGTGACTGCCCTGTGCCCAGCCCTTGTTCTGTAGTAGGTACTACATTTGAGGATTTTGTTTCATCTTCACATTGCAGTGAAAAATATATAGTAGTGTGTACTATACAGTGCTGTTATGTCCCCATTCTGGAGATAAGACCCAGATGAGTTAAATGCTGACTCAAGGTCACATTCATTATTAGGAATTTGGAAAAATAAAGGCAATCAAAAAGGACATTAAAGTTATCTAGTCATACTATCCTAACACAACATTTTAAAGAATGTTTAGAATTTTTTGCCCTGATTTTTTTCTCTTTTTTGGTTTTTTGAGACAGGGTTTCTATGTGTAGCCCTGGCTGTCCTGGAACTCGCTCTGTAGACCAGGCTGGCCTCAAACTCGGAGATGAACTTCCTGAGTCCTGGGATTAAAGGCATGCACCATCACACCCTAGTTCTTGTTTAGTTTTTTGAGATCTTTCTGAGTAGCCCAGGCTAGGCTTGAACTCATGGCAGTCCCCTACTTCTCCTGAGTGCTGGGATTACAGGTGTGTACCACCTGCAATAACTACTTGAGTAACTAAGAGGTAGGCACAGTCACCATTTCCATTTTAGTGTTAATGAAAATTGAAATAAAAAGAGACAAAAGAACTTAAATAAATCCAGGCGGTAGTGACAACCACCTTTAATCCCACCACTTAGGAGGCAGAGGCAGGTGCATCTCAGTGAGTTCAAGGCCAGCCTGGTCTGCAAATCGAATTTCAGGACAGCCAGAACTGTTACACGGAGAAATAAGATTGTACAAGAATGAATGGTGCTGTCAGGAGTCAAACCTGGGTAACCTAGATCGCATTTCCATTCTATTCATCTGCAGCCCTGGGATTGACCTGGGCCTAACCTGGGCTAGGCAGGCACCCACCAAACTGTATCTCCTGTATTTTTGCTTTTTATTTTGAGACCAGAGACTTAAATTACTGAGACTGGCCTTGCACTTAACAGTCCTCCTGCCTCAGGAAACAGTCCTACCACCAGGCTCAGCACAGTCTAGCTTCCTTTATTGTTGTTTTGTTTGCTTTTGAAGACATGATTTCTCCATGTAGCCCTAGCTGTCCTGGAACTTACTCTGTAGACCAGGCTAGCTTCGAACTCACAGAGATCCGCCTGCCTCTGCCTCTGAGTGCTGGGATTAAAGTCATGCTCCACCACTGCCCAGCATAATCTAACCCAAGCTCTTGGTCACTATACTCAACTCCCAATTGATCAAAACTGTTCCTGAATTGCAGCTGGTTTTGTAAGTAGTCCCTTCCTCCTTTCTCCTCCTCCACCCTTTCCCTTCTCTTTCCTTTCTTCCTTTTTCCCTCCATCCTTGCCCTTCCATAGATTCATCTGTAGGCTGTAGCAATTACCCTTGAGAACAAGAGCCTGCTCTGTACGTTATGATGGGCCTGAGCCTCACAATATTTAAGAGAAACTCATTTTTGTGCTCCTACGTTGGCATGTTCCTGAGGGGCGTATGGTTGAGGGTTCACCAGTCTCATTAGAAACACAAGCCATACCAAGACTTCAGCCTCCTAAGCTGATTCCAGCTAGATGCCTGTCTTCTCTTCCCATTCCGTCCTGTGCTGTACAGACAGCAGCTCTGTAAGGCTGGTAGCCTGTAGCCTAAAAACTGCCTGAGCTGGAGCTCACAGCAGAGGAGAAAAGGATGCTATTGATCTTCTCCCCCCCTCCAGACAAGGTTTCTCTGTGTAGTTTTGCGCCTTTCCTGGATCTCACTCTATAGACCAGGCTGACCTCAAACTCACAGGGATCCGCCTGCCTCTGCCTCCCAAGTGCTGGGATTAAAGGTGTGTGCCACCACTGCCCGGCCCAAGGCTATTGATTATTAATACGTACTATCAAGACCTGGACTAAAGTGCTCTGTATGGTTTTTTTTTCCCCTCTATAATCTGGGAGTAGAGTTTATAGCCGCCCCCCCCCCTAAACAAGCAAACATGGCTCATAGAGGTGACTTACCAGGCTCGCACACTAATAAGCAGCAGAGCTGAAACATGAGCCACCTGGATCTTGTAGAAACCTGTTCTTTCGCCTGTGCAGGCTCCACCCTTACTAGCTGCCAACTGGTCTAAGACCCAGGTCTCATGGCTCTTGTGTTGTTCCCCTGCAGGTGAATGGCCACAGTTCAGGCTCTGATGCCCAAGGCAGGGCATCCCTCAAGGGAGACCTACAGGAGTTCCTGGGTGGGGAGGCCCCACTCCACCAGCTGGATGACCTCACCAAGGTGAATCCTGTGACACTGGAAACAGGTATGGGCCTTCCTCTCCTCCAGACAGCTGCTCCAAAAGCGTAGGGACGTAGCGAGGGTCTTCAGCACTGTTTGCCTAGTTCAGACCAAGCACTGAGACTCCTGACCTGGCCTCTGCCCCAGGGAACCTGCCACTGCACCTGGGCTCCCCAGGGCAGGCTTTGCTCTAGGTTTGGGACTCGTCTTAATTAGATCTTCTATCTATTCATCAGGGAGCTACAGGGTTCTAATGGCACTTAGCTAATTACAGAGGGAGGGCTGCTTGGCAGATGTGCGTCTGGGCTTCTGTCTGCATTTGAGCCAGACTTGGCTAACAGCATCTTTGCCTCAGTCCTGAGGTGCCTGCAGGCCCGGTACACAGAGGACATATTCTATACCAATGCTGGCTGTACCCTGGTAGCTCTGAACCCCTTCAAGCCCATACCTCA
Source organism: Peromyscus eremicus (assembly GCF_949786415.1). NCBI lineage: Eukaryota > Metazoa > Chordata > Mammalia > Rodentia > Cricetidae > Peromyscus > Peromyscus eremicus. The sequence goes on from NC_081423.1 coordinate 68,168,819, forward strand.
ACTCTACGCAGCAGAGCTGATGCAGGAGTACCATGCTGCGCCTCAGCCTCAGGTAAGGCTCCCTGGCTTCTGCCTAAGCCTCCCTGTGGCCTCACCCTCCTTCTTCATCTCTGCCCCAGTAATACAGTCATTCAAAGCTTGCTGGTGTCACGTCCCTGCCCAACAGGAACTCTCAGAAATTGGACACATAACTGAGGTGCAGTGTGGATGATAAACATTTAACTGAGGTTGAAACCTAAACTAGAAACAGAACAAAGGTTTTGATTATTATTATGAGAAAGGACTTACAGGTGTGGTTGTGTCTGTCTTTTCAGACGAGAATGAAAGTGCATACAGTAGGGATTGCCCTTGAGCAGTCAGCACGTGTCCTTCTGTACTGAGACTAAATTATTTGAGGGATGGGAGGTAGTGATGCAGGCTGGAAATGGACACGTGTTCAGGGAGAGGCAAGAACAAGCTGGCTAGCAGGAGGAAGCCTGGGTCGAGAGGTGGTGGATAAGGGTCTGAAGATGAGCACAGTCGGGCAGAAGTCCACCGCAGGCAGGATTTACTCCTTGTGGAGGTAGGCCTTTGAACGGAGTCTGCAAGAAGAAGGTTGAAGTGAAAGAAACAGGGAGAACACTGAGGCTTCTTAACAGTTCAGGGACTAGGTAACTGCAGCAAGGACAGGTCGAGAAGGACAGACAGCTCTCAGGAAGCTGTAGGTGATCATTGCTGGCTAGGCTAGTGAGGCATGGTGCAGATGGCACTGCCCTGAGGTTCATGTGATGAGAAGTATCAAGTGGAGTCAAAGAAGTCCATCCTGAGTCCTAAGAGATCCTTCCTGGTCTGACACACTATCTGCCTGATACTCGAAGGCAAAAGTCGGGCCATGGTCCCCTTTTCTACAGTGCCCAGCTGGATGTCAGCACATTGAAGACAGTGTTTATGAAAGAAGAGTGGCAGGGCTGGGGAGATGGCTCAGCGGTTAAGAGCACTGGCTGCTCTTCCAGAGGACCCGGGTTCGGTTCCCAGCACCCACACGACAGCTCACAGCTGTCTACAGACAGTTACAACTCCTGTTCTGGGGGATCTGATTCCTGAATACAGTCATAAATTGCAGGCAAAACACCAATGTATATAAAATAAAAGTAAATTATTAAAAAAAGAAAAGAAAAAAGAAGAGTGGCCTTGGAATTCAGATCACACAGGTGTACTTACTTGCTGAGGGCCTTGGCAGGTTATTATTATGCCTCTGAATTTCGCATAGCTCATCTTTGAGGTTAGCCATCTAACTAATGTGCAGACTTCTTAGGTAACATGCTGGCTAGTTCTATGTCACCCTGGCACAAACACCTGGAATCATCTCATAGGTAGGAACCTCAATTAAGAAAATGCCTCCAGCCGGGCAGTGGTGGTGCATGCCTTTAATCCCAGCACTCGGGAGGCAGGGCCAGGCGGATCTCTGTGGGTTCGAGGCCAGCCTGGTCTACAGAGTGAGATCCAGGATAGTCACCAAAACTACACAGAGAAACCTTGTCTTGAAGAAAACAAAAAAAGAAAATGTCTCCATGGGCTGGGGAGATGGCTCAGTGGTTAAGAGCACTGGCAGTTCTTCTAGAGGACCCAGGTTCAATTCCCAGCACCCACATAGCAGCTCATAACTGTTTGTAACTCCAGTTCCAGGGGATCTGACCTCATACAGACATACATGCAAGCAAAACCACCAATGCACATAAAATAAAAGAAAGAAAAAAAAGAAAGAAAATGCCTTCATAAGATCGTGCTGGAGAGATGACTCAGAGGTTAAGAGCATTGGCTGCTCTTCCTGAGATTCTGAGTTCAATTCCCAGCAACCACATGGTGGCTCACAACCATCTATAATGAGATCTGACGCCCTTCTCTAGCCTGCAGGTGTACACGCAGAGCAGTCATACATAAAATATAAATAAATAAAATTTTTTAAAAAATCAAAATTGTGCTGTGGGCAAACCTTTAGAGTACTTAGGGTATTTTCTTAACTAGTGATTGATGTGGGAGGGCCCAGCCCATTGTGGGTGGTGCCATCTCTAGGCTGGTGGTCCTGGGTGCTATAAGAAAGCAGTATGAGCAAGCCAGTAAGTAGCACTCCTCCAAGGCCTCTGCATCTGCTTCTGCTTGGGGTTCTTGGCTTCCTTAACTTCCTGCTCTGACTGCCTTCAGTGATGAACGGTGATATGGAAGTATAAGCAAAATAACCCTTTCCTCCCCAGGTTGCTTTTTGGTCATGGTTTGTCACAGCAGTAGAAATGAACTAATACAGGCAGTAACTTAAGAAGAAATTTTCTTCCAAATTATAAAGTATAATAAAATAAGCAGCAGACTCAGACTATTAGAGAAAAATGCAGAAGCAGCTCAGTTGGTCAAGTGCTCACCTGGCATACATAGATATGAGTTCCAACCCTAGAACCAGGTGTGGTGGCACTTGGGAGGTACAGGCAGAAAGAACAGAAGTTCAATGTCATCCTCAGCTACATAGCAAGTTCTAGACCAGGCTACAGGAAAACCTGGCGGCGGCAGAGGTGGGGGAGGGTGGGAGGGTGTAGGTAGAGAGATAGTTCAGTGGTTAAGAGCACTTTCTGCTCTTCCAGAGAACCAGGATCCAATTCCTAAGGCCAGTATGTTGGCTCACAGCCATCTTTAACTTCAGCCCCAAGGAATCTGACCTCCTATTCTGGCCTCCAAGGACACTGTACACATGGTACAGACATACACAGAAGCAGAACACCCATACACATAAGATAATAAAATCAGAGCCGGACAGTGGTGGTGCACGCCTTTAATTCCAGCACTCAGGAGGCAGAGGCAAGTGGATCCCTGTAAGTTCAAGGCCAGCCTGGTCTACAGAGCAAGTTCCAGGACAGCCAAGGCTACACAGAGAAACCCTGTAAAAAAAAAAAAAAGAAGGAGGAGGAGGAGGAGGAGGAGGAAAGAAAATCAGATGAGAGCATAAAGTATTAAGGTCATAGAGTGCTGGAAGCTAGCTGCATCCATGTTGAGAGAACCACCATGGATGAATCAAACATAGGAGTTTTGCAGTTGGGTCTTAACTCTGACATCCGGGCAAGGTTTTTTGGAGGAAGCATGCTAACACCACTTCTGGTAGCCTCCCAGTCTAGGCTGTCATTGGATCAGCCACTTTTGAAAACAGGTGCTCACGTGACCATCCACTCTGATATTTCAGAAATTGAAACCCCACATCTTCACAGTGGGTGAACAGACCTACAGGAACGTCAAGAGCCTGATGGAGCCAATCAACCAATCCATTGTGGTCAGTGGAGAGAGTGGAGCCGGAAAGGTAGGAGCGCCAGTTTCTTATCCTGTCCCTCATACCTGGCTAGGTGAGCAGAAAGGCGAGGGCCATTGCCTGGGGCATCATTGGCTGCCTAGTCAGTCACAGATGGGCTGCCTGACTGAACCAGGGTGTCTGTGCTGTGCTCAGCAAGCACCACACCAGAAGACTGGGCTCTGGTGCAGCCTCTGCTGCTGGCCCTGCTCCACCCTGGTGAGATCCTTTTTCCCTCGCACCTTGACTTTCTCACCGAAGGTGCTTCTGGGATCTCTAGAAACAGCAGTCAGATGTTGGGGAACCCAACGTCATGTCCATCAGGTAGAATGCCTCAGTCCTCTCACTTGTGAAATGGGAGGGAGTAGAAGGCCAGCACCTGCATGGGACTTCTGTGTGAGCAGAAAGGAGCCTGTGTTGTTTGAAGTGATGACACACCTGTAATCCCAGGACTCAGGAGGCAATGTAGGAGGACCACAAGCCAGCCTGGGCTACATAGTAAGACTCTTATCTACAAATAAATGAAGTAAACATAATATAAAGTAGGAGCTCGTGCACGTAAGGCATTGGGTAGCATGCTTGGCACATGGTAGTGCTCCTCCAAAAGTAGCTGGGTTTACTATGGGGAAAAGATTGGAAGAGACCAAAGCCTGCTGGGATTGAAGCTGGAGAAACAGCTCAGCTGTTTAAGAGCACTTGTTGCACTTACAGAGGATCAAGTTCAATTTCCAGCAACCATGTGATGGTTAATAACTATCTAAAACTAGTTCCAGAAGATCCGATGCCCTCTTCTGACCTCAGGATACTGCACACGTGTGATGCAGACATACATTCAGGCAAACACCCCTATACATAAAATAAAAAACCATAATAAATATTTTTAAAAAATGAAAACCTATTGGGGTTGCCAGTGATAGATAGCAAGGGCGGTGTATGAGAAGCTCTGGGATCGCCAGAGGGCCTTATAGATGGCGGGCCTCAGCAGGTGAGACGTGCTGCATAGACAAGGACTTCCAGCACCAGTGAGAGGAAGCCTCGCCCAGGCCGCAGCCAGCTGCCTCTCCCTTTCTACAGCACCATATGAGGGATTCTTCGGACTATGAGCCCCTTTTGCCTACACTCACCTATCCAAGAGGTACTGAACATTAAGTACCTCCTGGGCGCTAGACTGCAGGCTAGGAGTAGACAGATGTCGTGGAAGAAGCCTGGGTGAGAAATGCAGTGTGGGCACTAGACTGCAGGCTAGGAGTAGACAGATGTCGTGGAAGAAGCCTGGGTGAGAAATGCAGTGTGGGCACTAGACTGCAGGCTAGGGGTAGACAGGTGTCATGGAAGAAATGCAGGTGAGAAATGCAGTGTCTAGTTCTGACCTTAGTCTCTAAGCAAACAAAGGAAGACAGGAAGTTGGGTAGAGAGGCCATAGGTCAGCAAAGTGCCTGAAAACTCAGCTCCTGGACAAAGAGTAGTCTGGGAACTGGGGCAGAACCTGGCTTAAGACCAACACAAGCAGAGCTCAGTAACCCTTCACTGAGTAGCCATCATGGCCCTTGAGTAGGCCTGCTTTTTGTTTTTATTTCTTTTTTTAACATTTAATTAGTTAGTTGGGGGGGGGTTAAAATTGATAATATTCTTGCAAAGAAAGTACCAAGCCCAGACAGCTTCACTTATAAGTTCTACCAAACATTAAAAGAAGAAATGTTACAAATTATCAGAGTCTAAATTTGTTAAGAAAAAAGGGGTGGGGCGGTGCCAGGAATGCAGCTGAGCTGTAAAGTGATTGCCTGACATGAGGGGGTAGAAATAAACTGTGTGTTATAGGTGGCCCACACCTATAATAGAGCACTGGAGAGGTGGAGACAGGAAGAGCAGAAGTTCAAGGTCATCCTTAAATTATAAGTTCAAGACTAGCCTGAGCTACGTGAGACACAAAGTCCACGTGTAAAGATCCAGTTGTGTTCTTTTTCTAAGGAGACTAAAAGACAGAGATTTGAGTTCAAGGCCTGCTAGGGTTACATAACTACACCCTATCTCAAAAAAAGAGTAAAGAGAGGCATAATGGAGAATTTGGAAGGAAGAAATGATGTGATTATAGAGGCAGGCAATCTCTGAGTTCCAGGACAGCCAGGGCTACACAGAGAAACCTGCGTTGGGGGGAGGGGGGGGAATAGAGATAGATGTAATTGGCATGGTGATATAAGTTGTTGTTGTTTTTTAAATGGGGTACTTGGTTTTATTCAAGTCTTTTGTTTCTAATTTTTTTTAAACATTTTTTTTTAAAGCTTAGCAGAGATTTTTTTTTTTTTAATTTATTATGTATACAGTGTTCTGTTTGCATGTATCCCTGCAGGACAGAGCAGGACAGAAGAGGGAGCCAGATCTCATTACAGATGGTTGTGAGCCACCATATGGGTGCTGGGAATTGAACTCAGGACCTCTGGAAGAACAGCTAGTGTTCTTGACCTCTGAGCCATCTCTCCAAACCCTAGATTTTTTTTTTTAAGGTTTATTTATTTATTATGTATACAGCATGTATGACTGCAGGCCAGAAGAGGGTACCAGATCTCATTACAGATAGTTGTGAGCCACCATGTGGTTGCTGGGAATTGAACTCGGGAGCAGTCAGTGCTCTTAACCTCTGAGCCATCTCTCCAGCCCCTTGTTTCTAATTTTTAAAAAATACTTTATGGTAAGAGTGTTTTGTGTTTTGCTTGCCTGCATATATGTCTGTGCAGCACATGCATAATGTGCCTTGGGGGTGGGGGACAGAAGAGGGTGTTGTGAGCCACCATGTGGGGCTGGGAATTGACCTCTGATCCTTTGAACCAACCACAGAGCCATCTCTCTAGCCTCTCAGGTCTGCTTCTAATATATTCCAAATACCTTCTTTTCTGGGTATGGAGGCACAAGCATTTAATCCAAGCATTTAGGAGGAAGAGGCTAGTATATCTCTGTGAGTTCAAGGCCAGCATGGTCTCCCATAGCTAGTTTCATGCTAGCCAGGGCTACATAAGTGTGATCCTGTTTACAAACATACACACAATCTAAATACTTTCTTTAGTCATTATTTGTTTATTTTTGGTTTTGAGTTTTTGTTTTGTTTTGGTTTTGGTTTTTTGACAGGGTCTGTAGTCCTTACTGGCCTGAAACTCACTGTAGAAACCAAGCCTGGCCTTGAATTTATAAAAATCCTCTGGCTTCTACCTTCCAAGTGATAGGATTACACCTGGTTCCAAAACTCAATTTTTGTTCTGCTCTTCTTTGAGACAGGGTCTTACTATGTAGCCTTGGCTGGTTGGAGCTTGCTAGATAGACCTGCCTGATGTAGAATTTATAGAGATCTGCCTGTCTCTGCCTCACGAGTACTAGAATTAAAGGCATAGGCCATGATTGGCCAGCATTCGGCTTGTTTTTATTCATTGTTTACATTTATTTTGTATCATGGGTGAACATGCAGTGGTATATGGATGTAGAGGTCAGATGGCAGTCCTAGGTGTCTGTTCTCTTCTCCATGCGATCTGGGGATTGAAATCAGATGCTCACCTAAATAGATGTAGCTGGCCATGGTGATGTAAGTTGTTTCGTTGTTTTGTTGTTGTTGTTTTTGAGGCAGGGTTTCTCTCTGTGTAACAGCCCTGGCTGTCCTGGAACTTGCTCTATAGACCAGGCTGGCCTTGAACTCACAGAGATCTGTAGGACGAATCTTAAAAGTTCTTATTAATAAAACAAACCTGGGGCCAGGTAGTGGGGTGAATGCTGGAAGATCAGAGAGACAGAACAAGCCACAGCCACCTCACCTTGCCAATTCCTCAGCTGATCCTGTTTGCTCAGACTGGATGCCTCTCAGCTGAACTGTACTGCTCAAAAAGCCTAAAAGCTTAACCAGCTCTAGTTCCTGGTTTTCACGCCTTATATACCTTTCTGCTTTCTGCCATCACTTCCTGGGATTAAAGGCTCTTGTTACCACGCCTAGCTGTTTCCAGTGTGGCTTTGAACTCATAGAGATCCAGACGGATCTCTGCCTCTGGAATGCTAGGATTAAAGGCGTGTGTGTGCCACAATTTTCTGGCCTCTATATCTAGTGTCTGTTCTGTTCTCTGACCCCAGATATGTTTATTAGGATGCAAAATATATTGGGGAACACAATATCACCACAGAGATCCTCCTGCCTCTGCCTCCCAAGTGCTAGGATTAAAGGCGTGCGCCACCACCTCCAAGCTAGGATGGTATGTCTTTAAGGTACTGGGGAGTCAGAAGCAGGAAGATTTCTTTGAGCTCAAGGCCAGCCTGGTCTACAAAGAAAGTTCTAGGCTAACAAGGAGTAAGTCTCTGTCTCAAAAATAAATAAAGAGCTGGGCATGGTGGTGCATGCCTTTGATCCCAGAACTCAGGAGGCAGAGGTAGGCGGATCTCTCAGTTCCAGGCCAGCCTGTTCTACAGAGCGAGTTATAGGACAGGCTCCAAAGCTACACAGAGAAACCCCATCCCAAAAAAACAAAAATAAATAAATAAAAGTAAAAGTAGATATATAAACTAGATATGATAAAGAAATAAAAACAAATATAAACCCTGCATCTCCAGGGTTTGTAAAAAAAAAAAAAAAATGTACAAAAACCTATTCTAGGATAACAGCTGTGAGGGCCTCAGAGATGCCAAGTAGCCTGTCAGGTCTGGGCTTGGGGTGTGGGGAGGGTGTTCCTCCTGTGTTCCAGCCTCTTTCCTTAGTGCATCTTCTGAGCTGAGAGAAACGGGGAAATGCCTTGCCCAAGGCCACAGCTAAATTGAGCATCCTTCAGGAATTTGGGCGGGCAGCAGCACGTGATGGAGGAAAGTACTGTAGTAGGCATCTCTCTCGGTTCCGCAGTGGGAGGGGTGAGGAGGAGGACACTTTCCACACGGCTGTGTTTGCTACAGACATGGACATCCCGCTGCCTGATGAAGTTCTATGCTGTGGTGGCTGCCCCACCTGCTTCCTGCGAGAGCCACAAGATCGCAGAGAGGATTGAACAGCGGATCCTGAACTCTAACCCTGTCATGGAAGCTTTCGGTGAGCGTTGTCTCTTCTCACTGTATTCCAGCCCCGTTTCCTCTGGGATTCGCCATCTTCCAGGAGAGAGGTAGTGCTTTACAACCTCTCACTGGGCTGGAGAATGATTGTCCTTCACTTCCTGGATCCCAGCCTCTTCCCAGATTTCCTCAGCTCCCTTCCATTCAAAGGTGCTGTCACATGGGGATATAGCTCACTGGTAGAGCCTAGCGTCTACAAGATCCACTGCCAGCTAGAGCTGGTGTCATTTGGTTCATATAAAACAGTCAAAGAGAGAGTGTCTTGGGCTCATCTAGTCCAAATCTTATCTCTCCATTCAGTTTCCTAATGTTCCCAAAAGGAAATTTGTCAAAGGTAGCATAGCTTGGGGGGGGGGGGGGGGGATGTTTTGGTTTTTTATTTATTTTTGGTTTTGGTTTGTTTGTTTTTGAGACAGGATCTTGATATGTAGCCCTGGCTGTCCTGGAACTCACTATGTAGATCAGGCTAGCCTCAAACTCACAGATATCTGCCAGCCTCTGCTTCTGATTAAAGAAGTACGCCACTCTCCCTGGTTTATGGTGGCATAGCTATATTAGTGTCCATGTTGGGCCTGGAGTCCACATGTTGTGTCTGTGTCTAAAACCAGTAGTGACAGCTTGCTTTCCCCTCTTCTTGTCAAAGCAGAAAGTCCCTGACTGGGCTGGAAAAATGACTCAGTGGTTAAAAGCATTTGTTGCTCTTGTACAGGACCTGAGTTCAGTTCCCAGCACCCACATGGTGACTCACAACCATCCTATAACTCCAGTTCCAAGGGATCAACCACCTCTTCTGACCTCTTGCAGGCACCAGGCATACATGTGGTACACACACATGAATGTAGACAGAACGCTCATACACATAAAAGAAAAAACACCCTCACTGCCTAGGCTTTCTCATTCCTGTTCCTGGTTGGGAAATACTTGTAAATCTCTTGACCCCATGTGCCAAAGCCTGAGAGCCCATTCTTCAGTCCTGACGCCCATGACATGGAAATCAGCAAAGGGACTTTGGGTGACTAGGGACGGGAACGCAGCCACAGCAGCTGGTAAGAGTTGTGAAACCTGGGGAGTGGGCATAAACACGGTGTGATCTCTAGGGAACGCGTGCACACTGCGGAATAACAACAGCAGTCGCTTTGGGAAGTTCATCCAGCTCCAGCTGAACAGGTAATAGCTACTGCCATCCAGCACGTGGGACAGCAGAGATGGGGACTGGAGGCAGCTGGGGCAGTCTCCCGCCTGCGTCATCCCCATGGGCAAAACTCTGCTCATAGCTTTTATGTGGGATGTGTGGGTTTCTTGAGCTCAGTGAACTCTGGGGGTGTCCTTTTTTAGCCTAGAAAGCCAGAGCTACTGTGACCTTGAGCTAGTGCTCTTATGACTCAGAAATTTCTTGTTAAAATGCCTCTTTGGGATATAACCCTGAACTAGGGCATCATCTCCTACCTTGAGATGGGCCAAAGTGATAATGCTGAGATGTTTGCCATGCCTTGCTACATGCAAGAGAATATCCCAGAACACTCAAACACATTTTGAGTTTCGTTATTTGAGACAAAGTCTCATAGAGCCCAATTTAACCTTGAACTCCTGGCTTCCCAAGGACATTGTGAGTGTTCCCAACCCCAGAAGAGCTTGGAAGGGATTTGCTAGGTGGCAGTCTGTGGTAGCTAGTGCTAGTAATGGCCGTGGAATGAAGGGATAATAATGGGGCTCTGCCTCTGTGTGCCAGAGCCCAGCAGATGACAGGAGCTGCAGTCCAGACCTACCTCCTAGAGAAAACACGTGTGGCTCGTCAGGCCTCCAGCGAGAGGAACTTCCACATCTTCTACCAGGTCTGTGCCAGGTGGAATGCACTGTGCCACAAGCAGAGCGGGGTGGCTCGTCCCTCCACCCCAGCATGCTCCACACCTGGCCCCTTCACTTGCTCTCAAGCAGAGCTGCTCACCAGGCACAGCTTGGGCCTAGAGGTATGATTTTCTGCCCCTTTCAGATCAGAAGGTCCTCTAGGCAGGCACTCTGTCTTCTGAATGGAAACTCTGTCACCTGCATTAGACTGAGGACCCTTCTAAGATGGAAACTGTTTCCCACAACAGCATGATGGTTGCTCTGGGATTGTGTTCCTTCCCTGGACTGGGCTTCTCCAGGGCATTGGTAGGGCCCCTTGCACCCCGACTAGGAGCTTCTTTAGGTAAGGGGATGTACCTCTGTAATTGAGACAAGGACTCCCCAGCAAGAGTCTGCATTCTGCTTCAGACCGCCAGCTGTCCCGGAAGACATTTTTTGTCCATCAGGCTGGAGACATTCTGGACAGTGGTGTTTCTTTCACCCCGTGCTTACTTTGGGGGACCTCTCAGCCTTGCAATGTTGCTGCCATTTCTCACTCCTCGGTTTATCCTCAGGCCTGAAGGCCCTCCCAACCCCAGCTCAGCCTCCTGTACATCCCTCCCCACAGATTTGCAAAGGAGCCACTGAGGATGAAAGGCTCCAGTGGCACCTCCCTGAGGGAGCTGCCTTCTCCTGGCTACCCAATCCAGAAAACAGTTTGGAAGGTAGGAGGAGCCTCCTTGGTACCCTAGACTGCCCCAGAGCCCCACCCATTCTTCCCAGGGCCTGTCTCCCCTTCCCCACTGACCCTGCTGACCACTGGGCTGTGACATGGATTCTTTTCAGAGGATTGTTTCGAGTTGACCAGAGAGGCCATGCTCCATTTGGGCATCGACACCCCCACCCAGAACAACATCTTTAAGGTCAGAAGAAAAGCCATGCTACTTGCACTTAGAGGTGATGGTAGCCCTTCTCATGAATTGTCCCTGGACTTGGGACTCTCTCCATGAGTGTCTAGGACTTCAGGCCTCACAGGACCATACCAAGGAGCTGGCCAGCACTGTGGGGTCATTGACATACCATAATAGTACTTAGTAATGAACATGGCACAGTGACTCGCACACCCAGAGCACAAGGACTTTAGGGCAGGTTTGTTTGTTGGTTTGTTTTTTGTGGGAGGGGACAGGTTTTATTACTGTGACAATAACAGAGAAATAATCTTTCTCTGTTTGTCTAACACTTTAAAGCTTAGAAGTGATGTTCACACCTTTGCTCACTTGATTTTTATCAACAGTCTCTTATGCATGGGGATTATTTCCACTTTATACTTGAGAAAATCAGAGGTAAAGAAACCTACCCAAGACACCACTACGTGATACAGTTGGTTCCGGGCGTTGTTATTCCAGATGCCCACTCTTCCTCCCCTCTGTCCTCTGCCTCTCACTCTGGGAGCCCGGTGAGCCGACTTCTCTGCTCACTGCCTTTCTGCCTTTGCTGAGGGCCAGCTGCTTCCCTTACTTCCTCATCTCCCAGAGCAACAGCATGTAATGTGTAGGGCGGGCTGGGCACAGAGACAGAAGCCACCGAAGGAAGATGGGGATATTGATGGCCTCCACATGGTGTTTAGGAAGCTAAGGTGTCATACCCAGTATGGACCCCGCCAGGTAAGAGTTTGTGCAGGACAGTACATGGAGACAGGCTAGAGGGAATGGACAACACCAGGAGTCTTGGCGTGGGTGCTGGTTTGAAGGTGTTAGGACATACTCATCTGGCGGAGAAGACACCATGATCAGGAAGGTGGTTTTCCCAGGGCAAGGCTCATCCATTCCACTGAAAGTGTTAGGACCCTATGCCACAGCCATGCTGCCCATTGGGCACAGGTGCCCTCTCCTGGGGTAGTTTGGGGCCAGAAGACTGGTAGCGTAAGGAGACTGTCTGGGACCAGGCAAATAGCAGGAGAGGTTCTGCTCTCTTAATAGGAGGTCCAAGGGTTTCCAGACTTACTGGGTCTACAAGTGGTCTGCTTGCCGTCATACTGGAAGTTACCGCTGTAGGTCATTGAAGGTAAAGGCAGAAGGGTGGTACCTACTGTAGAGACCAAGATCACAGTTCCTCCCCCAGGCTGGACTATCACAGCCCAGTAATGCTGAGAAAGGCTTCCGGGAAGCCATGACCAAGCCCCATCAGGCAGAAATGACACTGGCCCGTAACTAAGGGAGCGAGCAGTACTCCCACAGGGACTGTTCCGGAAGGTGAGGAGTAGGGACAGAGGATGAATGGAGGTAAGGTCTACTGGCTGTTCTGGGAGGCATCGGAAGTCTTGGTGCCTAGTCTCTAATCTTTTTTTTTTTTTTTTTTTTTTTTTTTTTTTTTTTTTTTTTTGGTTTTTGGAGACAGGGTTTCTCTGTGTAGCTTTGTGCCTCTCCTAGAACTCACTTAGTAGCCCAGGCTGGCCTTGAACTCACAGAGATCCGCCTGGCTCTGCCTCCCGAGTGCTGGGATTAAAGGCGTGCGCCACCACCGCCCGGCCCTAGTCTCTAATCTTGCCTTTCTCCTAGGCTCGACATTAACCTCTCCCATCTCTGTTACGGGCATCATCATGGCATGTGCCTCATGGGATGTGAAAGAGATTGTCTTGGGATGCTCTAACTTATATGAAATCTTGTCTGACAGAGGTAGACAGTGGGACAGTCATCAGGAGCTCCTTTCTTCCTCTGTATCTTCTTCAAGCCCCTGCTTCCTGACCATCCCTTCTGCCCTCAGATCCTAGCTGGACTGCTGCACCTTGGCAATGTCCATTTTGCTGACTCAGAAGATGAAGCCCAGCCCTGCCAACTGATGGATGGTACCAAGGGTGAGAGACAAGGATGCGGGGAATGTACCTGGCAGGAAAGTGACTAGTGTTATTGAGGTGCGGTGGGAAATTGCAGGGTGAACTTTTCCATCTGGCACCCTTGGATTAACCATCTGCTGTAGGGCCTGTGATGGATAATTTACTGCTCAGCCTCTGGTGAAGCCAACACTGTTGTCTCCATCTTACAATAAGAAAATTAGTCAAGTGGTTTAGAAAGTAATTTGTCCAATTGTAACACTGACTTCAGGTCCTGCCTCTGCCACGTAAGGAGGCCTGTGCAAGCCTCTTCACCCATCAGTACCTGTGTTTCCTCCGTCCACTCAGTTTCACTGGAGGGTGTTTGCCTAAGAGGACTCTCCTCTCCCAGTTTCTGTCAGGACCTCAGCCTCGCTGCTGCAGCTCGCAGAGGACATGCTGCTGGAGACTATGCAGATTCGAACCATCAAGGCAGGCAAGCAGCAGCAGGTGTTCCGGAAGCCGTGCTCCCGAGCCGAGTGTGACACCCGAAGAGACTGTCTGGCCAAACTGATCTATGCACGGTGAGCCATTTACTCTGGGCCTTCACTTCCCGCTGGGTTCTTTTTTTTTTTTTTTTTTAAGATTTATTTATTATGTATACAGTGTTCTGCCTACATGCATGCTTGCAGGCCAGAAGAGGGCGCCCGATCTCATTACAGATGGTTATGAGCCACCATGTGGTTGCTGGGAATTGAACTCAGGACCTCTGGAAGAACAACCAGTGCTCTTAACCGCTGAGCCACCTCTCCAGCCCCCCCGCTGGGTTCTTAACCTGTCTGAGGTCGGACTAAACACTTGTCAGGCAGTAGATGGAGGCCCAAGATGGAGGTACTGAATAAAGCAGACCAGTTTGCTGGGACTCCAGGTTTGCCCTAAACACTACCTGTATTGAATGGAGCAGTTGCCACATTCCTGACCTAGATTCAGCTTGTTGTTCAAGTACAAGAGCCTGCTTTGACCTTGGCCATAGGTGAGGAAAGCCTTCTCAGCTCTCTGTTGGCAAACAGGCCCCAAAGGGGATCTCCACCTTTACGGTTCCAATTCAGACTGTTGAGTAGTGGATAGGCTCCTCTGTCTCCTGTACCCTGGTTCCTAAGGTCATTCACCTGGGGAGTTGGAGAGGCAGCAATGGAGCCAGAAGCTCAGCTCAGAGTCAGTGCCAGCAAAGCATGCAGCAGGCAAGGCAGCACAGCAGGGAAGGTGGGTCCTGACCTTGCTTGGGACAGGACATGGGCACCTCCTTCCTCTGAGCCACATGGTCAAGGGTTATCTCATCTTGAGTTCTGAGAACCTTCGAGTACCTTGTAGAAGCTGTCAGGGGCTCAGATTATGCCCTGAGATTATTGGTGACCACTGTATATGTATGTGCATGTGAGATCTTGGACAACCCTGTTCAGAGCCAAGAATCTGAGGTCTGCCTGAGCCCATGGCAACTAGAGACAGATACTATGGCCTCAAAGCAGGTTTTAGGTCAAAAGTTGGGAGATTTTTGTTTTGGGGGTGTTATTTTGAGACAGGGTCTCATTATGTAGCTCTGGCTGGAACTCACTATCAGTGCTGTGACTAAAGGTGTGTGCTACTACATCCTGCAGTCAAAAGATTTCTAATCCTTTGCTACAAGTTACTGCAAAATGAAGAGTTACAGAATGAACATGTTACACTAGTTCATTCATTTTAATATCTTGCATGAGTGTTTAAACCCCTGTTGTTGCTAAATAAATAAATAAATAAATAAATAAAGTCTGAATTAAGCTGTTTGCAGAGTAATTACTTAAAGAGAAACTGAGGTGGCCCCCTGTGACCCCAGCACTTTTTTGGCTGAAGCAGTGGTTGCTGGGGTTCCACCCCAGAGTCTTTTGGTAGGCCCTGTTTCCAGAACTGGGTAGGAGAAGGCAGTGTGTAGGAAAGAAGGCCCTCAACAGTGTCACGCTTGGTGCCTCCTTGTATAGAAGTTTCATTTTCTATGGGCTAGTGACAGTTCAGAGTAGAGAATGCCATTATTCTTGTGACTTGGGACCACTTGTTTGGGACTGAGTAGGAGGTGGCAGCTCCTTTTTCAGGGGAATTCAATGCACTCGGCTCCTTACTAACCTAACTAGGACCTGCAGTGGTCTCTCCTAGTCACGGCATCAGCTGGTGATGGGCTACACGACTAATGCCCACCCAGGAGCTACACCGAGCTACACCTAGCTCTCCTGTGCTGTCTTGTATGAGGACAGGTCAGGGCTGTGTATACCTGGAAATGTATATGCCAGTAGGTCAAGCCTTTAATCCCAGCACTTGGGAGGCAGAGGCAGGCGGGTCTACAGAGTGAGTTCTAGGACAGCCAGGGCTGTTACACAGAGAAAACCTGTCTCGGGGGGGGGGGGGGGGGGGGGGGGAGATTGCATAAGCCAGAAACAAGAGGTTGGCCTTTGGCCCTGGTAGGTTCAGAACACAGGGCCTTCTAGCATGTAGCGTCCTTCCTGGGAGAGCAGTTTCCCCACATCCCACTCTTTCCCATCAACAGGCTGTTCGACTGGCTGGTATCAGTGATCAACAGCAGCATCTGTGCAGACTCCAGCTCATGGACTGCCTTCATAGGTAGCAAGGCTCACCCTGCCAGGAGCCTCCTGGGTGGAGGGAGGATCCCTGGGTCACCTGTGTGCCTCTGAGCAGCTCCTTTCTCGTCTCGGCTGGTGTCCTCGTCCATCCATCCAGGAGTTTGGTGATTTGATTGCCCACATTTGACATGTCCGTGGCGCTCCAGACAGACCACTTTATGCCATGTCCCTGATGGTCCTTTTTCTCCCAGAGACTTAGCTCCAATCCCAGAAGGGTACTCAGAGCTAGATGGGGAGACACAGTTGAGATCAGCGTTGTTGTAATCTTGGGGGAGGAAGTAAAGCCTAGGGGTGCCAACACAGTTTGCTTAAAGAGGGGCATCAGCTAGGCTGGTGAGATCATGGTCCTCTGAACTTGGTTGTTTCAGAGAACATTTCCTGGTATCACACCAAAAATGGGACCTGATATGCTCAAGGAGGAGCCTATTGGGGCCAAGGATTCAGACTCAAGAGTGTACTGATGCCTGGGCTGCCCTTCGTTCAGATTTTTGGCTTTCTGCCTGCTCTGACGTGGTATGGGTGGGGGAAGAGGCCCTGGGTTCTACCCTAGGTGGGTGATGGGAGCAGGCGATCACTCAACCTCGTCCCAAGGCTTCTAAGTGAGACCTCACTGGGACCCCTGGAGTTGTCGTCTCTACCATATCCTGTGGTAGCCCCATGGTCTCTCTGTCTTCGAAGGTCTGCTAGATGTGTATGGGTTTGAGTCATTCCCTGACAACAGTCTGGAGCAGCTGTGCATCAACTATGCCAATGAGAAGCTCCAGCAGCACTTCGTGGCTCACTACCTGAGGGCGCAGCAGGTGAGGCGTGGGCAAGACAGGTCCTCCTTCCGGGTGCTCCGCCTCCTCCTAGCTCCGCCCAGTCGTGACAGGCACCTTTGTTCCTTGTCACATTAATTGATAAGTAATAACTATGTAAGAAAGTGGTTTGTTCCCTCCTTAATGCTATTCTGGAACTTGCTTCTTCCAACTGCGCCCCTGCTCCTAGGAGGAATACGCAGTTGAGGGCCTGGAGTGGTCGTTCGTCAACTACCAGGACAACCAGACCTGTTTAGATCTCCTCGAGGGGAGCCCCATCAGCATCTGCTCCCTCATAAATGAGGTAGGGGAGGTTTGGCTAGCGAGCCAAGCAGCAGAGTTGGTCCCCGGGTTTTTCTGGTGCCTCGGTGACTGTTTTGTGTGCTCTTCAGTCCGTCTCTCTCCCACATCTGCAAATAAGCGTGCCAATCCCTGTGCTCTCTCCCCGGAGTTGCTGCTGTTGTGCCTGTGTTACAGCTCTGCTGCCCTGGGGGCCCGACAGCCAGGACGGTGAAGATGTGGTAAGACCTCCTCGTCACTGTGATGACTGCCCGCTCCCACCCCACAGGAATGCCGCCTTAACCGGCCCAGCAGTGCAGCGCAGCTGCAGACCCGCATCGAGAGTGCGCTGGCAGGCAAGCCCTGCCTGGGCCAGAGTAAGCTCAGCCGGGAGCCCAGCTTTGTGGTCATGCACTTCGCAGGACCTGTACGCTACCACACGGAAGGCCTGGTGGAAAAGAACAAG
Organism: Peromyscus eremicus; assembly: GCF_949786415.1. Classification (NCBI taxonomy): domain Eukaryota; kingdom Metazoa; phylum Chordata; class Mammalia; order Rodentia; family Cricetidae; genus Peromyscus; species Peromyscus eremicus. The sequence continues at coordinate 68,186,028 of NC_081423.1, forward strand.
GTGCGCCTGGGCCGAGTTACTGCTGCACACACAAAGTAGTTCCTAACTGGCGTCTTCTCTCCTGAGTCTCCTCAAAATCCAGGCTCACCCTCTTTTTTTTCACTTTTTTTTTAAATTTATTTTTCTATTATTAGCTTGATACAGTATAAATTCTTATCCTAATAGTGAAATGTTTCATTGAGGCTTGCCCAGTAATTGAGTAAAACCAAAACTTATTATAAGCCACAGTCATCCTAGGGTCCCCTTGCTATGTAGCCTCCCTGGTTCTGTGGGTTGCAGTCTGATTGTTCTTTGCTTTTATATCTAGAATCCACTTATGAGTGAGTACATACCATGTTTGTCCTTCTGGGTTTGGGTTACCTCACTCAGGATGATTTTTTCTAGATCCATCCATTTGCCTGCCAATTTCATGCTTTCATTGTTTTTCTCTGCTGAGTAGTACTCCATTGTGTATATGTACCACATTTTCTTTTTTTTTTTTTTTTTTTTTTTGGTTTTTCGAGACAGGGTTTCTCTGTGTAGCTTTGCGCCTTTCCTGGAACTCACTTGGTAGCCCAGGCTGGCCTCAAACTCACAGAGATCCGCCTGGCTCTGCCTCCCGAGTGCTGGGATTAAAGGCGTGCGCCACCACCGCCCGGCCTATGTACCACATTTTCTTAATCCATTCTTCAGTTTACGGGCATCTAGGTTGTTTCCAGGTTCTGGCTATTACAAATAATGCTGCTATGAGCATAGCTGAGCATGTATCTTTGTGGTATGATTGAGCATTCCTTGGGTATATGCCAAAGAGTGGTATGGCTGGGTCTTGAGGTAGTTCGATTCCCAATTTTCTGAGAAACCGCCATATTGATTTCCACAGTGGTTGTACAAGTTTGCATTCCCACCAACAGTAGAGGAGTGTTCCCTTTGCTCCGCATCCTCTCCAACATTGACGGTTATTAGTGGTTTTGATCATAGCCATTCTGACAGGTGTAAGGTAGTATCTCAGAGTTGTTTTGATTTACATTTCTCTGATGATTAAGGATGTTGAGCATTTCTTTAAATGTCTTTCAGCCATTTGTGATTCTTTTGAGAATTCTCTGTTTAGCTCTTCAGCCCATTTTTTAATTGGATTGTTCAGTATTTTGATGTCTAGTTTCTTGAGTTCTTTATATACTTTGGAGATCAGTCCTCTGTCAGATGTGTCACCCTCTTGAGCCCTGCCTGAGATCTTTGCTAATCCATCCTGACCTGCTGCAAGTGGCCTGTGTCTCCTCTTGGCCAGCAGACCCACTCTGCTTGGGACTCCAGCCCTGCCCTTCCAAGAAGCCTTGTGTTTGGGTAGGGGTGCCAGAGCAGTGGCCAGCACTGGGAAGCAGCTCACCTGCCTGCCACCCTTGCCCTTTCCCAACAGGACCCTGTTCCCCCTGAGCTGACTGGGCTCCTGCAGCAGTCCCAAGACCCTCTGCTCATGATGCTATTTCCTGCTAACCCTGAAGAGAAGACCCAGGAGGAGCTGTCTGGCCAGAGCAGGGCTCCTGCGTTGACTGTGGTGTCCAAGTTCAAGGTGGGTCTGGTGGTGCTGATATGAAGTGCTCAGTTCACTCTAATTGTCTGTTGAGCCCCCCTCAGGATTGGGGCTGTTCACTAGGGGTCAGTAGTGTGCCATGCAGGAATGGTCCTGGTCTCTTCAGGTTTATGCTTGAAGACCACAGGAAACGGACACCACCACGGGATAGGACAGGATGGGGGCTCTCAGCCCTGCCAGCGGGGCAGTCACAGAAGAGTAGCACTTTCTATGGAGCTCTGACTGCCCTCTTCAAAGCCTGTGTTGGCTGGCCCAGACTACCACTTCCCTGGGTGTTACCTGCTTCCTTTCTGCCCACCTTCCTGGGATCTCTTGACCACTGCCCTTCAACAACTTGGTCACCCACCCTGCCACTTTTTTATTTGTCCCTGTTCATATGTTAACCCCCACTTTACCATCATTTGAGAGGGCACCCTGGGAACCCCAGGTTTATTGTCTGAGGAGCGTGCTCCAGCCACAGCATCAGACACTACTGACTATACCTGCACAGGCTGAGCTGTGACATAAGTTGACTGTCTGAGTCACATCTGTGGCACATCAGAGAACAGCAGGAGTGCTGTGCAGCTGTTCTGTAGGAAAGGGACAAGCCCCAGACCAGAGGGTCAGCCAGTGAGAGCCACTGGTCCCGAAGCATCCCTGGAGGAAGGGTGAGAAGTAATGGGTGGTTAAACTCTGCTTTGCACGTGTTCTTTAAAAACTTTCAAGCCACCTGGTGGCGGTGGTGGCGCACACCTCTAGTCCCAGCACTCAGGAGGCAGAGGCAGGTGGATCTCTGTGAGTTTGAGGCCAGCCTGATAGACAATGCAAGTTCTAGGACAGCCAGGGCTGTTACACAGAGTCCCAGGATGGGAGAGGGGAATTTCTAATAGTGCCCAGGGCATATGTGGGTCCTGTTCTCAAGGCTGGGAGGGCCACCAAGGACATAATCTACTCACTAACCGGAATTCAGCTTATGACCCATAGCTGCCCCAATCCTGCCTTACCCCAGATTTCTCCGTCTACAGGCCTCACTGGAACAGCTCCTTCAGGTCCTACATAGCACAACACCCCACTACATTCGCTGTATCAAGCCCAACAGCCAGAATCAGCCGCAGACCTTCCTCCAGGAAGAGGTAACTAATCCTGAGTTACAGCTGCCTAGCATCAAACCCCATCTGGCAAGGCCTAAAGGGAGAGCGTCTCCAGATGGAGTGATCACAGGCAGTCTGTGAGGCTGGGCCTGACATTAAGGAGGGCTTATTTCCCATGCTCTGGCTGGGCGAGCATGTGTCGTATGTTCTGTACACTGCACCAAGGCCTCGCCAAGGTGGCACATGGGGACTCTAGAACATCATGCTCCCTGCTCACCTATCCTATCTCTGACAAGAGACAGAACCTGCTCGGGGCAATGGGTATTTTGTGATTTAACATCTCTACAGTCTATGCAGTACGGCTGTCCCTGGATTGTTAATCTCATTTTAGTTTACACAAAATCATTCCTCAAGGTTTCAGGTTCTGAGGGGGTATAGATGATGTGTGAGTGCTGGACCGCACTGAAGAATGTCCAACAGTCACCTGGTAAATGTGGCTGTGTAGCCAAGAGAACTTGGCTGTGTGGTAAAGTTCTGGGTTCAAATCAAGCAAGACTCTTCGCAGTATAACCTTCCTTGCTTGAGCGGCTCTGACGCCGGAAGAGAATAAATAGTTCTGTATTGTGAAGTGGTATCCGCCCTGGACAGGTGACAGACAGCCAGGACCATTGCAGACCTTAGCTGTAGCAGGAGCCAGGTACCAGACAGGGCCTTTGCGGCTCCACCAGGACCTCTTCTAGCAGGGAGATCTTCAGCCCCCTTGGTTTCTCATGGTCCCATGGAGACAGACATCTCTGTCAGCCAACCCTGCCTGTCATTGGAGTTCAGGACCAGAGATGTACAAAAGAAATAGCTTTTCTAGCTTGTAGATGCTTGCTCTGTCTCCCACCCTTGCAGGTCCTGAGTCAGTTGGAGGCCTGTGGCCTTGTAGAGACCATCCACATCAGTGCTGCCGGCTTTCCCATCCGGTAAGTCAGCCAGCCACATTGCGGTAGGGCCAGAGCCTGGTGGCACTCAGAACTTGGGCCAGACAGAGGGAGGTAGGGCTGAGGAGAACTGTCTGTGGCAGTCCACGCAGAAGGCAAAGGGATGGCACCTGTCCATCTCCTCAGCCACTCGTTGTATAATTTCTGCCTGTGTAGGGCCTACGTTCCTGTAGAGACAAGGAAGTTAAGTATGAGCCAGACACAGTAGCACACACCTCTGACCCCAGCACTTGAGATGCTGAGACAGGAAGAGCAACACAAGTCTAAGGCCAGCCTGAGCTATTAGTGAGTCTGAGGCCAGCCTGGGCTATGTAGTGAGTCTGAGGCCAGCCTGGGCTAGAGTGAGACCCTGTTTCAAAAATCAACAAGAGGACTGGGTGGGTGCCAGAGAAATGGATGACTGAGGTTAAGAGTACATACCACTCTTGCAGAAGACCCAAGTTTGGCTCCCAGCATCCACAACATAAGCAGATCACAACTGCCTGTAGGTCCAGCTCCAGGACGGCCCAGCCCCTCTGGCCGCCATCGACGCCTGCACTTTACAGGCACATACCCACACACCCCACACACCCACTCACCCCCCACACAGACACAATTAAATATAATAAAAATAAATCTTTTTTATTTTTCTTTTAGAAAGGGTCTGGGGCTTGAGAGATGGTTCAGGGTTAAGAGCACCGGCTGTTCTCCAGAAGACTGGGGTTCAGTTCCCAGCTCCTACATGGCAGCTCACAACCATCTATAACTCGAGTTCCAGGGGTTCTAAAGCCCTCCACTGGCCTCCACAGGCACCACATACACATGGTGCACAGACATACATGCAGGCAAACTCTCATATACATAGTAAAGTTTTTAAAAATCTACACATAAAGTAGGGCGTGGTGGCACATGCCTTTAATCTCAGCACTAGGGAGGCAGAGACAAGCAGATCTCTGGGTTCAAGGCTAGCCTGGTCTACAGAGTGAGTTCTGAGACAACCAGAGCTGTTACACAGAGAAACCACAGGTTTGATTTTAAAGGGTATCTGCAGGCTTCCCACTGAGTGGCCCTTGGCATCTCTAGAACAATCCTCCATTCAGTAGGGATGGTCGGGCAGCATTGGCTTTGAGCCCCAGCTAGACACCTGGCTCACGGTCATTCTCTTTTTGCCTACTTTGGTTTCCAGGGTCTCTCACCAGAACTTCGTGGAACGATATAAATTGCTGAGAAAGCTCCGACCTCACACATCCTCTGGCCTCTGGGGCCTGTGTTCTGCCAAAGGGCCCACTGGTGAGTGGGGCCCATTTTCTGTCATTTGTTCAGCCATCGGTTGCTGAGGACTTAGGTGAACCTCCTCAGAGGTGAGGGTCCAGAGACGAACGGTTGTTGGTAGTGTGGGGACGAAGCCCAGTTGACAGTGGTGTAGAAAGGCAGAGAGCCCGCTCTGATGCCAGTCGATGTGGACATGGGAAAACACTTTAGAGGAGGTAGTGTGTGGGTATAAACTGCACGTGACAGGTAATCTGAACAAAAGCTTCCAGGCACGAGACAACGTAGACGTGACAGGTAAGGCTAGGGTGCCAGGTGAGCCCTAATCAAGAAACATGGACTTCATTTCCTGGGTAGATGAGAGGGCCCCTTCAGGGGAGAGAGCCAATGTTCCATCTACCTCATGCTCTCGTCCACTCTGCGGGCTTTGTGGAAGGTTTTGGGGGTGAGGCTGTGGAGCCACCCAAGGAGAAGCCAGAGCTGTGGGCAGCTGAGTAACAAGTGGGCAAAACTGGTCAGTGTTGGTAGGCATGGCTCCATACAGATACAGAGGGAGACAAAAACAGGGTGAGCTCGGCCTTGCCGTGGGACAAGCAGGCAGAAGGGAAAGCTGAGGAATCTGGACCAGCCCTGCATGGCCAGCTTGAGCTCCAGGTCCCAGGAGGCATCAAAGGAAGAGACGTGTCCAGAGCACTTGGGCAAAAGTCTAGCCTTGTGGGCACAGTGTAGCTGTCCATAACTAAGGATGTGTTGGGGCTGGAGAGATGGCTCAGCGGTTAAGAACACTGGCTACTCTCTACCAGAGGACCAGAGTTCAGTTCCCAGCAACCACATGGTGGCTCACAACCACCTATAATGAGATCTGGTGCCCTCTTCTGGCCGGCAGGGACACATGCCGACAGAACACTGTATACATAATTGAAAAAAAGAATGTGGGGATGCAGAGGCTCAGGGACAGATGGAGGGACAGACACGGGGACTAGGGCAGACCGCAGCCCAAGCACGGCTGCTCCCCAGCCCCAGCCCCCTTCTGGCCCACCAGCCAGCTCTTTGTCCTGGAGTTGTGCCCCTCTCCTCCTCCTCTTTGCTCTCCTGTCTCTCTTACCAACAAGCCCTCTGGGCCCTGGTCCATTCTGTGGATGTCTCTCGTCTATCGTCTCTCGTCTCCTGCATCTGCTTTGGTGGCTTCTGTCTCCAGAGAGGCGCTGGGCCGCTAACTGCGGTCAGAGCCCTCAGGTAAACCCTCCCATACAGAGGCAGCCCGGCAAGCTTGGGAGGGCTCTCCCACAGCTGGGTATGGCTTCCTTTTCTCCACGTGGCTGACTGTAAGGGGTAAGGGCTGGGGCTGAGGGAGTGGCCAAGGAGACATGGGGCAGTGGGGGCTTCAGAACACTCCCCAACGGCCAGGACTGTGAGGGACATCAGGACTAGCTCTACAAATGACTAGATCCAGAACGGAAGGAAGAGGCTTAGAGGGCTCTGGGGAGATCAGTCTCTTCAGGCTACAGAAGCGTGTGGGAACAAGCAGGCACTGATGAAGCCTTTCTCCCACCCCAGAGCAGCCTCTCTGTGCCAACGAGGCCACACTGCAGCCTCTACTACAAGACATTCTCCATGCTCTGCCAGCTTTAATTCAGACAGCAAGCACTCCCGGTGACCCAGCCGAGACCACACAAGTCCCACTATACTGTGGCAGGACAAAGATTTTCATGACTGACTCCATGGTAAAGTGGCTGGGGGACGAGACTACAGTGTAGACCATCTTCAGGGTAGGGGGAAGAGGGCCCAGGACCTCAATGGATTCCTCTTCTCTCAGCTAGAGCTTCTGGAATGTGGGCGTGCCCAGATGCTGGAGCAGTGTGCCCGCTGCATCCAGTGTGGCTGGAGGCGACACCGTCTCCGGAAGCAGGAGAAACAGAGGCGGGCTGCGGTGCTCGTTCAGGCAGGTAGGTGGGACCCAGCCACCTTGGTGAGGCTGATAACATATGATGGGCGTGACCAACACAGTCCTGGCAAGCTGAGTTTGAAAATGAAAATCATTTGTCTTTTTTCAGTGCCATGAATTAAACCCAGGGTTTCACTCATGCTCGGCAAGTGCTATACCATGGAGTTACATGTCCACACAAGCCAAAATACATTTATAAGGCACAGATAATCCAGATCCTTCTTGTTCCTTGGGCACTGTTGAGGACTGAGTCTGAGATCAGTGGTAGCCTGGGTCCTTGCCAGTTAGAGCTCCCAGGTGCCCTTCAGTGTGGGGATCTACAAGATTGTGGGCAATATAACGTGTGTGTGGGTGGGGGGGGTGCCCTTTGTGTGTGTGTGTGTGTGTACGCACATGTACATGTGACTATGTATGTGTACCGTGTGTGTGGGTGCCCTTGGAGGCCAGAAGGGCATCAAATCTAGAACTAGAGTCAAAAGTTGTGAAAAGCCGGGCGGTGGTGGTGCACGCCTTTAATCCCAGCACTCGGGAGGCAGAGGCAGGCGGATCTCTGTGAGTTCGAGGCCAGCCTGGTCTACAAAGTGAGTTCCAGGACAGGCTCCAAAGTTACACAGAGAAACCTTGTCTCGGGAAAAAAAAAAAAAAAAAAAAAAGAGGTTGTGAATCACCATGTGGGTGCTGGTAACCAAATCTGGGTGCCCTGCAAGAGCAGTTTAACCACTGAGCAATCTTTCTAGGAGTGACCTTTTTTTTTTTTGGTTTTTTGAGACAGAGTTTCTCTGTGTAGTTTTGGTGCCTATCCTGGAACTCGCTCTGTAGACCAGGCTGGCCTCGAACTCACAGAGATCCACCTGCCTTTGCCTCCTGAGTGCTAGAATTAAAGGTGTGTGCCACCACTGCAGGCTCAGGAGTGACTCTTAAGCCCCATTTTGCCTTATGTATTGACATAGTGCATCACTGGAAAAACAGATTTCACATTTCCACGTCAACCCCGGTATTGGCCACATGACTAACAGCTCTAACACTGGTCTTGCTGTCTCTGCTGTTTCCTTAGCTGTTCGGTCCTGGCTAACCCGGAAACACATCAGAAGGCTACACACGGCGGCCACGGTCATCAAGCGCGCATGGCATAGGTGGAGAGTGAGTATGACCGGAGGCCAGGGTGGGCAGTACTGGAGACTGGGCTCCAGACAGGCCTGAGGGACGTCTCTGGCACTGCCGTACGGCAGCGTGCTGGCAGGCCGTGCAGCCTCTGAGCCGTGTGTCCCCTGTATGGTGAGATGGACAGAGGCAGCTCCAGTCCAGGGCAGCTGTGGAAGTAGTGTGGAATGAGCAACTCTAGGGACGAACTGCCAACAGAATTGCACTTTCTTCACGCTCTGCCACGTGGAGCCATTTAGTCAGGGCATCGCAGCCACGGCCCTTCAGTTTACCTGTCAAGCTGATGTTTCCAGAAAGAGTGCTGCAAAGAGCTGGTAAGATGGCTCAGCAGGTAGAGGTGTTCGCTGCCGAGCCTCACCAACTGAGTTTGAGCCCAAGGACCCTTGTGGTAGGAACAAACTCTCAAAATCGTCTTCTGACCTCCACAAGCATACCCTGGCATGCTCATGCCCACACACATGCATAAAACATGCATACGCACAAAAATAAATGACTTATTTGGTTTTTCGAGGCATGGTTTCTCTGTGTAGCCCTGGCTGTCCTGGAACTTGATTTACAGACCAGCCTGGCCTTGAACTCACAGAGATCCACCTGCCTCTGCCTCCCTATTGCTGGGATTAAAAGTGTGCACCACCACCGCCTAGCTATTTTTTTTTTTTTTTTTAAAGAGGGCTAAATCTTGACCACCCAAGATCAATTCTCAGGATGTATAAGTTGTCCTGACTTCAGCATGTCCACGATAGCATACCTCCATATAGAATAAATGAATGCAAAAGAAAATTCTTTTAGAAAGAAGGCTGGACAAACCTAAAGCTATAAAAGAATGTTTTCTCTTTAAGATCAGAATGGCCTGTCTTGCCTCTAAAGAACTGGATGGTATGGAGGAGAAACCCATGCCTCGAGCTCCCAGCTCCCTGAGCTCCTCGCTGCCCACAGCACATCCTAAACTACTGGGGGCAATAATCCACCTCTGGCCCCTGGGACTGGTGCTCGCCAACTCAGCAGTGGGTGTGCGAGGCTTTCAGAGGGAACTGGTGGCCCATGCCTGCCTCCGGCTTCCCACGGGCAGCCCTAGCAACAAGTTCCAGACACCACAACAAGATCAGGCTGGCATTACGTCCATCAGAGCACTGCCTCGGGTATGTTCTCGTTCTGTGATACCGTGGTCGTCCTTCCCACAGCTCCAGGTTGTTCACTGAGAACGGCAGTGAACAAAGCTTGCCCGTCTCTGGGGGGTGGGAAGGCAGCACAAAGCCCTAACCTGCTGAGTAAGCCAAAATCTACAGTGTGGATTTCTGCCATTGTTTCACCTAAAAGCGGGATCTTCAGAGCCCTTCATAACTGCTTCTGAGCATTTAGCCTGAGTGTTTGGCTCTTCCTCAGTTAGGCATGTACCTCAGCCCTGTCTCCTCTACCAGATGGGTAAAGAATTAAAGAGTGGCATAGTTAACTGTTGGACATTAGTCCCACTTCTAAGAAATGAGTGTGGCCATAATTTGTCACCTCAGATGACACTGCATTTGGCAGATTCCTCAAATTCTATCACTTGGTTAATGTATGGCAGGTCCTGTGTGTTATTTATGCCACCTGTTTCACTGGAAAGCAGACCCCCACAGCCTGGTCTCAGCTCAGCCCCTGCCCTGGATAACCTTGGTGATGGTACATGATCTCAGAACCTCCGTTGTTCTCCTCTGTAAGACTGGGTTAATACCCAGCCTGGTACAAGGGACCAGAGGACAGAAATGGAGTCAACAAGATGCTACATAATCTGTACAAAATCTCCCTGAAATTGACAAGGGGTAAAGAGAACTGCTCTGATCTTCCTTCCTATGGTTCCCTGTCATGCTGAGTGGATGTGACATTTTACTCCTGATTTCTCTCTTTGGGGTGTCCTTGGGTCCTGCCACTCACAGTGCATCTCTTTCTCCCTAGGGCTCGATAAAGTTTCACTGCAGGAAATCTCCACTTCAGTACGCTGACATCTGCCCTGAACCTTCAGACTCTAGTGTTACTGGTTTTAATCAGATTCTGCTAGAAAGACACAGGCCAGTCCAAGTGTGACTCTTCTGCCCCCACCTGCCTGCATGATCTTTAGTGCCTTTGTTCCATGAGGCCTTTTCCTGCCAGCTGCCTTGCCAAAGACATCTGATCAACTGCCAAGCTATTCCCACAGCGACTCCAGCTGCACATGCAAGCAGCAGTTCTTGTCTGTGAGCCAGGGCTTCTGCCTCAGCACTGGCAGGAACTGGGGGTGCTAGCTACCAAGCCAGGATTAGGGCCACCACGTCCCAGCTTACTGTCTTCAGGTTCAACAGATGTGACTGTCAGGCAAGAATGTTGTCCCTACAGCAGGAGAGATACTGGGTCATCCACAAGCACTTTAAAAGGGCCACATCACCCTGAAATTGGCTCTAGAATTTTGGCTGGGGAAAAACTTACATATATAGTTCATCAAGGAACAATACTATTTAATAAATTGATTTATTTAATGTTACCAAGAACAATGAGCAATGCAATGTACAACAGAATCACATCTTAAATTTATTCAGTAACACTATCAGTTTTTAATTCAAATGGATAAACTTGGTATTTAAGATTTACATCTGAACTGTACCAGAAATAAATTTAAAACCACCACGTAAATATAAATAGCCTTTTCCCTTTATTTTTAATGTATGTGTGAGTTTTGCCTGCCTGTATGGCTGTGTACCACATGCTTACAGTTCCTTCAAAGGCCAGAAGAAGGGGGTCAGATCCTCTGGCACTGTAACTACAACTGTTCGCAGTCATGTGGGTGCTGGAGATGGGTCCTCTGGAAGAGCTGAGCCACCACTCCAGGGCTACAAGTTCCCTCTTCATAAAGGCTCTGCACCTGGAGTATCCCCAACTTGTCTGAAGCAAGCCGTGTGATGAAGACCTACGTGTCCTACAGCAGCCTTGGAGACAACCTCCTCCTAGGAGGAGCAGTGGGCAGCTTGAGCATAGAGCACGTTCAGTTTTAAGAATCCCTGTTGTGGGATGGCTCCACGATTCCTAAACAGCAGTCTGCAAACTCCACAAACAAGGGCTCCTGCATGCAGGCTTTCATCAGCTGTGCCTTGTCGTCACCCTGGTCCAGGTTAACCATCAGCTGTCTCAGGTGTGGGTTGAGCAGTAAGCTTCTTAAAGTTGCAGATTCACCTTAAAAATCAATGCCAGCTTTTAAGTTCAAGGGGAACCCAGGGCAGAGGCTGAAAGCTAAGTGTTTCCAGTGTGATCGACTATGAAGGGCTTGTATCTCCTCAGCCATTACGCTGTCACCCCCATGTCCTCAGGCTGTACAACCAACCACACATCTAAACCACTCAACAAATGCCTTTAATCCCAGCACTTAGGAGACAGAGGCAGACAGACGTCTTTGAGTTCAAGACCAGCCTGGTCTACAGGGCGAGTTCTAGGACAACCAGGGCCACACAGAAACCTTGTCTCAAAAAACAAAAACAAGCCGGGCGGTGGTGGCGCACGCCTTTAATCCCAGCACTCGGGAGGCAGAGCCAGGCGGATCTCTGTGAGTTCGAGGCCAGCCTGGACTACCAAGTGAGTTCCAGGAAAGGCACAAAGCTACACAGAGAAACCCTGTCTCAACAAACCAAAAAAAAAAAAAAAAACCAAATTTTAACATCTGTACCAAATGTGAACTTTTTTCCTCATAACTACACATTGTTTGCATCAAATTAGGTTAGATGATTTAAAGTGCATCAGTTATATGTATTCCACCATTTTATAAAAGGGACTTGACCATCGTTGAGAAACACATCCTAGAACCAAGCTGCCTTGAACATCAGATGACTACTCACAAATGAACTTTCAGAATACATGTGAACATGCCGGGCGGTGGTGGCGCACGCCTTTAATCCCAGCACTCGGGAGGCAGAGCCAGGCGGATCTCTGTGAGTTCGAGGCCAGCCTGGGCTACCAAGAGAGTTCCAGGAAAAGGCGCAAAGCTACACAGAGAAACCCTGTCTCGAAAAACAAAAAAAAAAAAAAAACAAAAACAAAAAAAAAAAGAATACATGTGAACAAAGATCTGAGCTGGAAAGATGACTCAGCAGTTAAGAGTGCTTGCTATGCAAAGCATGAGACCAGTGTTCCTGTCTCAGCACCCACTTAAAGGCCAAGCATGGTCCTAGGCACACCTGTGACCCAACACTGAGCAAGACAGGCGGATCACAGATTTGTGAGCTGCCAGCCTAGCCAAGGTGTGAGCTCCTGGTTCAATGAGGGACTCCGCCTCAAAGGAATAAGGTAGAGAATGATGGGGACTCAATGCCTCCCTCTGCTAGCCTGTGTGCACATACACACACAAGTGAGATTGGCACCAATAACAGAAGTCTTACTACAAGCACCAAAGGAGCGGTGCTGTAAAAATGTGCATGACTAAGCTAGAGAGAGAGACGGCTCAGTGGTTAGGAACACACACTGCTCTTAAAAGGACCCAAGTTCACTGGGCGGTGGTGGTGCACACCTTTAATCCCAGCCCTCGGGAGGCAGAGGCAGGCGGATCTCCGTGAGTTCGAGGCCAGCCTGGGCTACAGAGTGAATTCCAGGACAGCTAGGGCTACACAGAAAAACCCTGTCTCTAAAAACCAACGGGGTGGGGGTGGGGGTGGGGGTGGGGGTGGGAGGGATGACCCAAGTTTATTCCCAGCACCCAATCAGGCAGCCAGCCTACAACCACCTGTACTCCAGCTCCAGGAGGATGTGACGACTCTGCTTCTGTGGCACATACCCACAGACACATGCACATAATTAAAATGTGGTGAGCACTAGCCTCTCCCTGGTGATTACCCAGTCTGTGACTAGACTGTAAAGTGAGCATGGAAGACAACAGGTAACAGTGTCTGCCCCACAGGCTGCTGTAAGAGGCACAAATCACTACCGTCAAGTGTGACTAGAGCAGTAAAATTACTAGTAAGACCAAGGCACTACGGGAAGCTACAACAGTGCCTAATCTGAGCCTGAAGGTGGAGAAAGGCTTAGGTAAGCAAGGAAGATGAGCTATATTTTTAAGGCAAAATTATGCCAACCTGCAAAATCTGTAGGATTCCAATAGAACACCTGGCATGTGCAAGGTGGGAGATTTGCTGACAGAATCCTATAGCTGGACAGGAAAGACCCTGCACACCATATTACATAGTAATCTTACAAACAAGCAAGTAGGGGAAGGAGAGATGGCTCAGCAGTTAAGAGCACTGGCTGCTCTTCTGGAGGTCCTGAGTTCAACTCCCAGCAGCCACATGGTGGCTCACAACCATCTGTAATGGGATCTAATGCCCACTTCTGGCATGCAGGCACATGAGCAGAATAGAGCACTCATATACAAAACAAAGAAACAAAAAAAACCCCTGCGATTATACCAGACCCACCAGGAGAAAAAACAAGCAAGCAAGCAGGCAGGCAACCTTAGAAACAAGAGGCAGAGGCAGGCAGATCTGAGTTTGAGGTCAGCTAGGACTACAATCAAATTCCAAGCCAGCCAGAACTACATACACGATGAGGTGTCTCAAATCCCATTTTATGTACACATGGAGGTCCACACTGGGTGTCTTCCTCTGTTTCAATTGTTCTCCACTCCCACCACAAACCCCCTGAGACAGGCTCTCTCACTACGTAGCCGTGGCTGGGAGTGCTGGCATTAAAGTTCATCCCACCACACTCGGCTTCCACCTTACTTTCTTCATGCAGGGTCCTTTACCAATTCCGACAGATCGGCTGAGCTGGCCAACAAGACACTGGGATCCTCCTGCCTCTACGGCCCTAGTGCTAGGGTTACAGCACTCAGCTTGTTGCCTTGTTTTAAATAAGCAGAGATGCTGGAGATGAAAGTCAGGTCATAATTCTTACACAGTAAGCACTCAATTAATCCATCTCTCCAGCCCTAAAAAAAAATAATTTTAAAAAATCCCATCTTAAAAGAAGAGCTGGAAAATGGTTCAGCAGGTAAAGATGCTTACCCACCAGGCCTGATGACCCGAGTTCCACACTAGTGACGAGGTTGTCCTCTGACTTCTATGTGTGCCTGCCGAGGAGGGGTAGGTAGAGACGGCTCAGGGGTGACATGCACTTGCTACTCTTGTGGAGGACCTGTGTTCAGTTCCCACACCCGTGTTGAGGGGCTCACAACCACCTACGACTACAGCTCCGGGACCCCACGCCCTCTCCTGGCCTCCACCAGCCCCTGTACTAAGGTGCACAGAGACATACACAATTTACAAGTAAATCTTTCAAGATAAGAAGGGGCAAGTGAGGTGGCTCTGCAGGTAGAGGAACCTGCTGTGCAGGCCTGGTGGCCTCAGTGTGATTCCCCGGGACCCACAGTCAAAGGACAGAAAGACCCCTGGAAAGCTGTCCTTGGAACCCCACTCAAGCCCACAGTCCCACACATCATACACAGCAGTACAGCAACTCTTCTGAGTACGGAAATACTGCATCAGGAGGCAGAGACAGGAGGGCGGCATCAAGTCTGAGGCCAGCGTGGTTTACAGTGAGTGCTGGGCCAGCCAGGACTATACAGTAAGATTCTGTCCAAAAAAAAAAAAAAAGAACGAAAGAAAGAAGAAAACGCAGTGCTGAATGTATCACCCTGAAGCAGAGCACTTGCCTCAAGATTCCTGAGGTATCTCAGCCCCTGCCGATACAGCTCAGGGACCCACCCACACCCTATACAAAGGAAATGGTATTGGAACACTCCAAGAATGAGTCGTGCAGAGGGAATTCTGAGTGCTTGTGAGAAAATGCCAAAAAAACGAGAGTTTTGTGACCTGTGTTTCTTCACAAACACAAAATTGTTTTGGGAATGTCTTTCATGCCCCTCCCCGGTGTGGCAGACAGGAGTTTACTCAGATCACAACCGACTAGCGCCTGATTTCTTTATATGCCTCTATGGAAAACATGCTTCTGCCTCATGCAGCTTGTCTTTGCGACTGTACACTTCACCCAGGTGATGTGTGTGTGTGTGTGGGGGGGGGGTTTCGAGACAGGGTTTCTCTGTGTAGCTTTGGTGCCTGTCCTGGATCTCACTCTGTAGACCAGGCTGGCCTCGAACTCACAGAGATCTGCCTGGCTCTGCCTCCCAAGTGATGGGATTAAAGGCGTGCGCCACCACCACCCGGCCAGGTGATTATTCTTAACACTCAGGGTATAAACTGTCTAATGTTATGAATGAAGTTGGCTATTGCACAAGACTTTGGTCCACCTCATTTTTAGGCTCCATCCTCCCAGGTTCCACTGCCTTTACAGCAGTAAACAAAACAGTTCACAAAAAAACAAGCCCAGCCAAGACTTACCTAAGTTCTTTAAACTCTGCAGAGACACTCTGTCTTCTTCCTCATCACTGTTGAGAAAATCAGCTACAGACTCATCATCATCTGAGGAGTGCAGAGCATAACCAACTGGTCAGGTCTCAGAAAGCCAGGACAGCCATGTTGACAACATGTGTGCACGTGTGTGACAGTGAGGGGCACACCAGTAGTCACAGTCAAATAAAATGAACAGCCTGCCTCTCTGATTTCACAACTAAACACCCCCTCTTGCCTGGCAGTGGTGGTGCACACCTTTAGTCCCAGCACTCAGGAGGCAGAGCCAGGTGGATCTCTGTGAATTCAAGGCCAGCCTGGGCTACAGAGTGAGATCCGGGACAGGCTCCAAAGCTACACAGAAAAACTGTCTCAAAAAACCAAAAACATATAAATAAATAAATAAATAAATATTAAGAAAAACCCCGCAAATGCCCCGTCTTGCAGGACAAGGAAGGTAGCAGAATGTACCCCAGGTGTATGATGGTTCATGTTTCCTGTGGTCTACAGGCTAGAAGGCTGGTTCTGCAGGGGGTTTTTAAATTTGTTTATTATACAATAATAAGTATTATTATTCATATTTTTAATTTATTATGTATACAGTGTTCTGTCTGCATGTATGCCTGCAGGCCAGAAGAGGGCACCAGATCTCATTACAGATGGTTGTGAGCTACCATGTGGTTGCTGGGAATTGAACTCAGGACCTCAGGAAGAGCAAACAGTATGTTTAACCTCTGAGCCATCTCTCCAGCCCAGTTTTGTGGGGTGCGTTTTTTTTGTTGTTTTTTTTGTTGTTGTTGTTGTTGTTGTTTTTTTTTTTTTTTTTTTGGTTTTTCGAGACAGGGTTTCTCTGTGCAGTTTTGGTGCCTGTCCTGGAACTCACTCTGTAGACCAGCCTGGCCTTGAACTCACAGAGATCCTCCTGCCTCTGCCTCCCAAGTGCTGAGATTAAAGGCGTGCGCCACCACTGCCACTGGGCCAGTTTTGTAGTTCTTAACACCCTACCTGCCCTCTGTCATGACTCCAGGCCTGTGATGGACCAGTGAATTAGACCCAGTACAACCTTGCCAAACATGATCCCCGTGCAGATATGCCCAGGCCCATACTAGAAGTTTCTCGAAGGACAAAAGGCGCATCCCCTTCCTGTGACCTCTTTGTGATAACAAGAGGAGCTGCTTGCAGAGCCATGATACTCAGGAGGCACTGTGGATAGATGAATACATGGATGCATGAAGCCTGAGTGGAATGACAGCCCATTACTGCTCTAAACTCTAAGACTCCAGCAGTTCAAAGGAGGCCTCCCACGTGCGCCTACCAGGGCTCAACACAAACCCCAGGCCCCTGCCCCTTCCTGGAACCATGCTTCAGGATGCTCTCAGCACCACCGGTGACAACCTGTGACCCACCCTGACACTAGAACTGCCGCTCCAAGCCCATCCTTCTGCATCCTGCCCATCCACCTCTCTCCTCTCCTTTCCAAGTACTATCTCTGAAATCCCTCGACCGCCTCACCTTTGTTGTCCTCAGGCTCTGTATTTACAGGAGCCACTGTTCTTCTGTTCTCAACAGGACGGACTTCCGGGTTGCACTGCTCTGAGAGAGACACAAATTTCAGCCATACACAAACACAACCTCTCCGTGCCAGCAGCAAGACTGCAGCTCCCCATCAAGCCAGGGAGAGGCATGTTTATGAGGTAGAGATGGAGAGGGAGGACAGGTCACATGGAGCGATGGGCCAAAGAAAACCTGAGTAATTCTGAGTTGGGCAGAAGGGCTGTGGAAGCTGACTGCGCTCAGGTGGCCGTGTGCCCCCACCCTAATTTCACAGGACTTTCCCCAGGATTAATGGAGGCAGTGACTTCCACAGCATCACATTTTCTCAGCAGTTTCATGCATGCTACCATGTGCAACGAGGAATAGAGATGACCCCCACATCGGAGGAGTTTAGTCACGGAAGTCACTACAGAGATGGATAAGGTAAGAAGGGTCTGCCCTGAGTCCACCTGAGGAAGCCCAGAGACTTAAAGAAGAAAGCTTTGGCAGGCAGGGAAGGAGCATTTTTGGCAGGGAGAGGTCTGTGCCTGGGGTGGGGGAAATAGAGTAACAAAGACAGAGAGAATATGCTACATGAGCACCAGTGCCTGTGGAGGCCAGAGGGAGTCAGGGCCCCTGAAGTGGAGTTACAGGTGTTTGGGAACCCTGTGGGGCGTTTACCCAACCACCCCCACAGTTCCCCAGAGTTTTCTTGAGTGCGAGCAGCAGGAAATATTAGATAGAAGGATTTATTGCGGAGAATATCGCGGAGATAAACAGATAGAAAATAAAGGATAGCCTCGAGAGGGCCTGGAACCTATTCCAACGGGCCCCGACTGTCTCTGCCCCAGGGTTTTTATAGAGACACCAAGGGGTGGAGCAAAAGACCTCCTCCCCCAGCACAGGCAAGTGCAGACCATCTCAGACACCTGCACTCAGGCCCGTGGTCTAATCATCCTCTATGTGGACCTGCTGGGTAAAGCCACGAGGAACCCGAGAACGGGCTCCCACAGGTCCCCCTTTCTTAATATATAAAAAAATAACTATAATGGCTTACAGCAATCTCCATAGCTGTTACACCTCCCAGTATGGGAGTAGAGGATGATATAGATGGCATTTCTCTTTTGAATTAGGTCCAAGGTGACTACAGCAGTCTTAGCTGCCTCAAGCCCTTTCTAAGCCAAAAACTCTTAAGGCAACTACAAACTTAAAGAATCCCTTAGCTTCATCATTACCATTAACAGGTTAACATAAATATTGCTATACATAGCCACAATTCTCTGTCTTACAACTCAAAGCAAACTCTTAACAGAACCATTTGAATTAGCATATATGGTGCTATATATAGTTAACAATTTTCTCCGTCTTACAACTTTAACTCAATCATTTGAATTTTCTTGTTAACAGAACATAGGAAAAACTTCGATGTATTCACATCAAACTTAAATATTTCCTTAACTCCACAAAACCAGGGTGCGTTAATATCAACAGGGTTCTGCAAACATAATTCAATCTCATAGCTCCTCCTTTTCTTTATAATTTTTTAAAGAAAACCTCAAACCTAGTTAGAAGAAACTCATACAATTCCTACAAACCCATATTGAAAAGCAGTCTTCTCAATCTAACCATTAACACTTTGAAAACTTAGCAAAACATCCAAAAGCAGTTTCTTAATAAAACTCTTTATACTTTAAAAGTAGTCTCTTAATATACCCATTTGCATTTCTTACTAACAAAAACATGACATTAATCCACTCAAACAACTTTTGAAATTAGACTAAGGAATATTAACTCTCCCCCTTTTCTTTATAATTTAAGCAAAATCTCAAGCCTAGTTAGAAAACCCAAACTTCTGTTTAAACAGTTCCGTTTGTAACACAAACCAGTTCCATAAGTAATTCCATTTTACATAAACAGTTCCACAAAACAATTCATGAATCACCAGTTAATAAAGCATATATGCATACACAAAACTGCATCTTGATTCTAGGTAGAAATAAATTTCTTCATTTAAACAGTTCCATTTTTAACCCAATTCCAGCAAACAGTTCTAGGTCATTACTATGAATAAACTCAAAACTGTCCCATTGCAATGAAATCTCTACTGTTCATTTCTTAAGTCCCAAAATTCACATGATAAATTCTGGTACGAGTCTTCCAAATATGAAGAAATCCATAACCAAAATCTTTTTGTAGTTTTATCTCATTTTAAGTTCAAAAAGTTCAAACAAGAAATAAATTCTAGTATCAGGCTTTCACTTCCAAATATGAAGAGATGGTTTTCAACCAAAACGTTTTGCCGTTAACAATTTTATTTCAAACAAGCGTCTCTGCAACTTTTGTTCTCACAGACAGAGACCTTTTTAGGTACAGTAGTATTCTAAACCGCACCGTTTTTAATGTTAGCTCAGGTTTTTCTGTGTTGCGTTGATTTTCCATGAATCTCAGCTGCGGATGCCTTGTGCTAGTTCTGGCGTCCGCCATTCTTAGCTTCTTAGCAGCTTCTGGAGCTTTTGAAAAACCGTTCAGACTGCCTGCTTTGCAGTCTGCTAGGACACTAACTTCTGTATGTCTCAGGTTCTTTCACCATATACATTAAGAATAGACTCACACTTAACATTTACACTTTACAAACTCACATATAACCTTTTGCCTTGCAAAGCATTCACATTCAACATCTACATTTTACAAACTCACATATAACGTATTAACATCTACTTATTTATACTCCTTAAGGAAACCATAGAACTACTTTAGCAAATATATTTATTTCTTTTTTTTTTTTTTTTATTTATTTATTATGTATACAGAAGAGCGTGCTAGATCTCATTACAGATGGTTGTGAGCCACCATGTGGATGCTGGGAATTGAACTCAGGACCTCTGGAAGAGCAGTCGGTGCTCTTAACCTCTGAGCCATCTCTCCAGGCCCTATATTTATTTCTTATGTTCATTCTATCTTATTTCTTATTTAAACTTACATTTACAACTAGCATCTTTACTTCTTACAGGCTTATTACTACATGTCTTAAGACTACATTAGATACTTCTTGCAAGCTTATATTCTTATAGGAACTCTATAGATCTATTTTACAAACTTATATAGGTCTACCATTAGCATATATTTAACTTAGCAAACACCTAAAGATTTCTTAACACAGATCTAACAAGACAATAATTTCTACAAACTCACATATCTTATTTTCATCTTTTTCTATTTCTTACTCTTAATTATCACTATCTCTATTAGAAAGATTCTCTCAACTAGACAGGAAGTACGTACATCATTGCTAACGTTTAGAGTGTATAGTCAGCTTTATTATAAAGCACTGGGATTTAGTGAGTGTTGTTATAGAATTGTGATAGTTGTTGCTAGGGGACTGTAACCTTCCCAGGATGACGCCACACTCCAAAGTTGCCAGTTCTCTCAGCCATTCCGAAACCGGCAGAGATGCACTGTCAGCGGTAGACGGTTTTTAACTAGAGGCTGTCCCTTCACCCAAATTCATAGTAGTTCCCCTAAGTGCTTCAATTCAGACAAACGTTTCTATCACTGAAAAACTTCACTTCACCCTGAGGGTGAAATTACCGTATTTAGCTGCTGTAAGCTCGTCGCCAAATACTGCACAGCTATTAGGTGATATAAAGTATTTTTCTAAAGGAGCGAGTAAAGCCACAAATGGCACAGCTCCAAACTGTATTTAGTATTTTCACTTCATTAGCTTTAACTCCTGATGTTATTAGCGGCTGTAATTTTTAGCATTGATTTCTTATAAGGAACTTTCAGGTGAAGCTTTTTAAGACAAATTTTTCTGAAGTTTGTTTCCCATCTATAAAGCAGTCATTTCTTTTTGAATGCTTGTTTCTTATCCCCTTAGATTTGCAAAGGAATCACTCATTGCAGGCTGTTTGTTCAAGAGGTAAATAATTTTTAATTTCACATAAGTTTCTTCATATCTAAGACAATGTTCAGTGTATAAACTGCTCTCTCTTGCTTTAAGGATTTTAAAGTGGCTTATTTGCTCTTAAAGGTAGCTTTTGTCATCCAACTACCGTAAAAACTTTGCACAGCTATTAGGGTAAATAAGGCATTTTACCAACCCCCAAACCGCGAAGTGCCTAGTTCCATATCCTTTCAATGTTTCATTGGAACTGACACTTAAACTCTTAGATGATTTTCCTCCTTATTCTTTTAAAAGCTGTATTTTCAGTTTACCATGAACGTATTTTTGAGGGCAATGTCGCCATCTTTAGTGGAAAAACTACCTTTCCCAGAATGCATTTCCCTTATATCAGTCCATAATATCAGTCCCTTAAATCAGTCCTTTATATCATTTCCCTTATATCAGTCATTTCCCATAGTTCTTTTCGGGTCTGAGAGTCAACTGGTTCTCTTTTACCAGACTTGCTTACAAATTCTTGCCCGGGAGGTTTGAACAAAGATCTTTGCTTTTGCAATGGGAGATTTGAACAGGCATTTTACATTTTCAATTATGGCACATTGGGAGATTTCTATTCTCTCCTCAGCTGACTTCAACAGGTGTCTCTCCTTCATTTGACACTGGCCCCCAAATCAGAACTGCACCTGCCTCGTTAGCCGGCATTAACTTTCCTTGGGGCTTGTGTTTATTTTAGCCAGTCAGTGAAAAACAAGATCATGTACAACAGCTTTTCCATAGCTCTTTCAGAGAGATTTTCTCCCACTGATCTATCTCATTTTGCTTGTTCCTTTCCCCCCAGATGCAGAGTTTCAGGTATCTATCTGCAGCGCTGTACCTCTGCTAGCTGCCCTTGGAAGTAGGGGCTTTTTCCCTCCCCCCCCGAATCTGCCTCAAATTCTAGCAGCTTTTTCAGGTCACATTTTCTGGGGAGGATTATGTCCCTTCTCTGTTTCTTCAGAGTCTTTCTCCCAGACAGTTCCCAGTTTGGTCTCAGTTTATCCCCCTCTACCCCACAAACAGTTTCCGACACTACAGTGGCGGCTTTCCCTGCTACTGAGGGTAGTTTTTTGTCTGTTTCTGTTTTAAGGGTTTGTGTGGTTTGTGTACAGACTGAAAGTCTAACAAGGGAGGTTTTTGCCATTTCTAAACTCCCATTAGGACAGGCGTTTTACTTCATCAGGCCTTCACCTGACCCAGTCCCCCAGTGGGTTGCGTTTGCTTGTCTGGGTGCTCAGGACAGAGCTTATGCCAGAGGCAATCACCCCTCAGGGCTACACTCCCTCATCTCATGGGAGTCAGTTGAAACAAAGCTTTTCTCTAAGAGGTGCTTTCTGACAGAAAAGAAAGCTTTACTCCTGGATAGTTCTGTTCTGCCCTGGCTTGGGCTTTTTCCCCAGACAGCGTTCTGACTCAGCAGCACAACTGCTTCAGACACAGTTCAGCTTTACTGTTTTCCCAGGAAGGTCCTTACTCTGACAGGAAAGCTTTTCTCAGATTTCTTTTTGCAGCTGTGGACCCATCAACCCGGGACTTGTAGGAAAGCAGACAACTGTGCTGTTCCCACTGGCTTTAGCTTTGGTTGTTCATTAGCAATCTTCCCCTGGATCCTGCACCTTCCTGCCTCAGCTCTGTGCTCCAAAAAGTTTACAACTGCCGGAACCCTAGTATCCCCGAAATGCACCCCAACTCAGAGACGCTGGCCAGTCGCCTCTGGGTTTTTGGTCAGAAGCGAGGATACAATGCTTCAGGGGATCTTTGTGTTAGGACGATTAGGAGCACCTTTTCATTCTGAAATGCTCACTCAAACAAAACCCTTAATGCCTCAGCTTGGCTGTAACTGAAAAGCTTGGCTTTTTTGCTTTTCTCAGGTAAAGTTTCCCGCCCTTTTGGGCTCTCTGTAGCTCTTTACCCACACTCTCCCAAGCGTTTCCCTCAGGGTACTCTGACCCACTGTCTTTTACTAGCTTGAAGAGACAGAGCTTAGAAGAGGTTTTTAGGAACTTGTCCCTGCCTCCTGCATTGCAGGGAGGATTTTTAAAGCTTGAAAGAACTTAGGTTTTGCTGTCTTAAGAGGTTTGTTGTTTTCCCTTTGAGCTAATCACAGCTGGTCCCCATACTAATATCTTCAGGTGATTCTAATTTGTCCTTCTGAGAAAGTTAAAGGCTTTAGTTTCTAAGTTTAAGAGAGCTTTTAGTTTGAGAAAGATTAAGACTTTTTAGAGAGTTCCCAAGTTTTCCAAGAAAAGCTTTTAGTTTAAGAGAAAGATTTTTTTCCCCAGGAGAAAGACCAACTTTTCCCAAAACTTCCCAACTTTAAACTTTGACTTCTTACACCCCCATTTTTGCCTCAGGGAGAAATCACTTTCTCCTGCCGCTTGGACTTAGCATTTCAGCTGTCCCCAGGTCAAAAGCTTCCATAGGAAACTTTTTCTTCCCCATAAGCTCAAAGAAGAGCTTTTTTACTACCCAAAAAGCCCAAAGATTTTTTTCCCAGTTTGCGTTTATAGCCCCCAAAGTTAGAAAATTGAAGAGTTTTTCTGTCTAGTTGCCTATTTTTTTCTACACAATCTTACACTTCTAAGTTTTTCCTAAACTATATTACTACCCTATGCCTTATACTTATTTTTCACAGATAGAAATTGAGAAAGGGATAGAAGATAGAAAATTTTGACAGAAGAGAATTTCGCTGCAGCATCGGACATCCTTCCAGTCCGCTTTCCTTTTCTCTCGAGGATAAAACCCCTGCCTCTCAATATATATAAAAAATATATATTTTCCATAACACCGGCATGCCTCATCCACTGGCAGGGCTGAACTCAGCACTTTCGCCAAAAACTCTGTAATAAAACTATTATTTTCCTTTATCTTTAGTCCCTATTACTTTGTCTTTAGTCCCTGTTCATTTGTCTTTAGTCCCCCCTTTTTTTAGTCCCCCCTTTTTTCTTTAGTCCCTTTTTTTTCTTTTTTCTTTAGTCCCTGTTCATGGCGCCATTCTGTGGGGCGTTTACCCAACCACCCCCACAGTTCCCCAGAGTTTTCTTGAGTGCGAGCAGCAGGAAATATTAGATAGAAGGATTTATTGCGGAGAATATCGCGGAGATAAACAGATAGAAAATAAAGGATAGCCTCGAGAGGGCCTGGAACCTATTCCAACGGGCCCCGACTGTCTCTGCCCCAGGGTTTTTATAGAGACACCAAGGGGTGGAGCAAAAGACCTCCTCCCCCAGCACAGGCAAGTGCAGACCATCTCAGACACCTGCACTCAGGCCCGTGGTCTAATCATCCTCTATGTGGACCTGCTGGGTAAAGCCACGAGGAACCCGAGAACGGGCTCCCACAGAACCACAAACATGTGTGCTGTGAGCCAAACTCAGGTCGTCTGGAAGAGCCAAGCACACTTAACTGTTCAACCATCCCTCCAGTCCTAGAACTTTTTTTTATTACAAACAAAATAGACCAAAAAATAAAAATAAAAATAAAAGTTAAGAGTTCCAGGACAGCCAGGGTTACACAGAGATACCTGTCTTGAAAAACAAAACATCGTTAAATTCTTGTTAGAAATAATCAAGGCCACTGAGGCAGAAAAAGCATACACATGCTGCCAACGAGACCCAGAGCCTAGTGCATGCTAGGCAAATGCTACTGATGACCAAAATTTCCAGCTGGTTTTTTTTGAGGGGGTTGTGGGGGTTTTTTGGGTTTTGTTATCTTTTTCGAGACAAGATCTCTCTGTGTAGTCCTGGCTCTCCTGGAACCAGGCTGTCCTCGAACTCGAGATCCAACTGCCTCTGCTTCCTGAACGCTGATATTAAAACCAGAAAAATCGCCGGGCGGTGGTGACGCACGCCTTTAATCCCAGCACTCGGGAGCCAGAGCCAGGCGGATCTCTGTGAGTTCGAGGCCAGCCTGGGCTACCAAGTGAGTTCCAGGAAAGGCGCAAAGCTACACAGAGAAACCCTGTCTCGAAAAACCAAAAAAAAAAAAAAAACCAGAAAAATCTAAACCATGTGGGATGACACACCTGTAAACCCAGCATTAGAGGGATATACGGCAGGAAGATGGAGAATTAAGAAAATCCAGGGCCAGCCCGGAATACGTAAGACCCTATTACCAAAAAAGTGGGGGGTGGGGGGTTCACCCAAATAAAAAGAAGTAACTAAAAAGCCATAATTACACTTTCTAGTCACATAGCATAATGGCAATCTTAAAGATACATACTTAAGGACCTATTAAGCACACATAATCAATGTATTTGTGGATGTATATGCACAAGTAAACACTTTTACCGTGCACAAAGTGTGCTCACATAACTTACCAGGTGTCAGGCTTTCTCAACAGTCTCAATATGAAGCCAAAATGGACTGAAACTTGTAGGGATCCTCCTGCTTCAGCCTCCCCCATGCTGGAGTTACAAGTCTGCACCATCACTCCCAAATGACCCCCACCCCCCACCCCCATTTAAAGGTTTTGTTTTTATTTGTATATACAGCAGTGCGCAGGTGCCGTTGAGGCCAGACAGGAGCATCAGATACCCTGGTAATGGACCTACAGGTTACCTAAATAGTAGGTGGGTGCTAGAAACCAAACTCAGATCTAGAAAAGCAACTAGAAGCTCTTAACGGCAGAGCCATTTCTCCATCTCCAGGTTTTTTCTCAATAGGTCAGTAACTTGTCTTAGCCAGACCTGGTGGCCCAGGTCTGTACTCCTATAATCCTATCATTTGGGGTAGAGAAAACAAGATCATGGTAAGTTTGAGGGCAGGCTGGACAATATAAAAAAAAAACCTGTCTCAAAATACCACACACAGAAAAAGAAAACTTCTCTTTGTAAACAATAAACAACCGTTATTTGAAAGACAGAAACGCTGCTGGTTAATCCACCTCGGCCAGGCAGCTTCTGCAATAGCGAAGAGCTACAATAGACTGCTAAGACGGAAGAAAAGAAAAAAAAAAAAAAAAAAAAAAAACAGCTAGGGCTGACTTTTTCCAGCAAAGCAGTTGACCTGCTTTGGTTTGAGACAGGATCTCAGTCTGTAGCCCAGGCTGGCCTTGACCTCATGGGAATCCTCCTGCTTCGGGCTCCTGTGTGCTGGGATTACGGGGCATGGGGCCCTGTCGAGTGCAAGGAAGGGCCAAGGGCTGCGACCGCGGTCAAGGGTCTTACCTTTGTGCTTCTGGAAACAAGTGACCGAGCAGCTGTAACAAGAAAGACAGGCGCCGTCAGCCCTGGCAGCCGCAACACGTCCCTCTGGCCGGCAGCCCCCGGCCGCAGTACGAGCCCGGAGCCCGCAGCCCGCAGCCCGCAGCCCGCAGCCCGCAGCCCGGTCCTCCCTCCTGGCCGGGTGCTCGCGCTCCCCAACCCCCACGAGCCCCGGCTTACTAGGGCACGCGGCAAAGCGGGCAGCGGTATTTCGGCTTCTCCAAACAGATGACGCAGACCACAGTTTTAGAGTTCAGCGACGCCATGGCTTCCCTGAAGACGCCACGCTGCCAGCCCCGGCTCTCCCTTTTACCCAAGCAAGGACCAATCACAGCGCTCCGCACTTCCTGGCAGGCAAAAGCAGTGGCTTGATCCTGTCCGCTGTTCCAGGCCTCATAAGTAGAGAGCCGATACATTCGATACCCATTTAGGCAAGTGCCTCTGAGTTTTCTCTGATTAGGTCAAGCCATGGAACTCACGAACCTTCTGACTCTTCATCCCTAGCGCTGCCATCACAAGTGTGCACCGCCACGCCCAGTCAAAGACATTCTTTTTAAATTATATGTTTACGTGTGCGCCTGTGGCAGTCGGTGCTATTGCCCTGAGAGGCCAGAAAAGGACGTCAGATCCCCTGGAGCTAGAGACAGGCAGTTTGAACCACCTACTGTGGTGGGTGTTGGCAACTGAACTCGGATCCTCTGGAACAGCAGCAAGTGCTCCTTCTTCCAGCCCAGAAGACTTGTCTTGAGGTTGGGCCGAACTTCGGCCGTGAGTCCTACAATGTCCAGATACTGGGGGGTGGTTAGAAAATGGTCTCTTCCCCAGGAGCATAAGGCTTGAAGTGAAGACAGAAGAAAGGACAAAGGACGAGACTCGTTTTTAGGGTCAAGCCCTGTATTTGCATGACTCTGAGAATGAGTGTTCTTTAACTATCGCCCCCTCCCCCCCAACCCCTCACCCCGTTTCATCTCAATTCACTCCACTACCAGCTGTGGCAGGTAGTGGACCGACCACAGAGCAGATCAGTGGCCTCTAGGCTAAAGGGATGCCGGCTAATGAGTCAGGATAGATGGGCTATGATTAGTCTTGAAGGCCATTCTAGACTTTAGGTATAGACAGTGTCATGGTTGTTTTGTTTTTTTGAGACAGGGTCCTGGCTGGCCTTGAACTCACAAAGATCTACCAGTCTCTGACTATCAAGTGCTGAAATTAAAGGTGTGTGTCATCACACTCTGCTCAGAGTCCTATGTTTTTAAGAACCTTGCTCCTCTTTGAAGCTCTGAGTTTGGTCCAACCTAACCTCTGCTCCTAGGACCTTAAATCATGCTCCTCCCAAATGCCTTCTCTTTTATGTTGTCTGTTCAGTCTCTAGGGTCCCTTTGTTTGTTTGTTTTGTTTTTTGAGACAGGGTTTCTCTGTGTAACAGCCCTGGCTGTCATGGAACTCACTCTGTAGACCAGACTAGCCTCAAATTCAGAGAGATCCACCTGCCTCTGCCTCCCAAGTGTTGGGATTAAAGGTGTGCACCACCACTGCCCAGCTTTTAGGGTCCTTTTTAATAATGGTGCCCATGAGCATCTGAGCCTGCTGAGATGTGTTGTTGTTTTTTGCTCTTTGCTCTTTTGGGGGGGGGGGCACTACCCAGCTCCCAAATAAATCACACATGGAGGCTTATTCTTAATTATTAATGCCCGGCCTTAGCTTGGCTTAGTTTCTAGCCAGCTTTTCTTAACTTTAAATAATCCCCTCTACCTTTTACCTCTGGACTTTTCCCATTGTCTTGCTTCTGTAAATCTTACTCTTACTCCATGGCTTGCTGTGTAACTGGTAGCTGACCCCTGGAGTCCTCCTCCTCCTTCTCTGCCTACTTCTTCACTCCTCCAACTCTCTTCTTGCTCCTCCCAGATTTCTCCTTTTATTTATTCCTTCTGCCTGCCAACCGCACCCATTTCTCTCTCCTGCCTCACTATTGGCCATTCAGTTCTTTATTAGCCCATCAGGTGTTTTAGACAGGCAAAGTAACACAGCTTCACAGAGTTAAATAAATGCAACATAAACAAAAGGAACACACCTTAAAATAATATTCCACAGAGATGATCTGCTACAACATAGCTGATGCCTGGAGTCCTGGCTCGTGCTCCCTGAGTATGTGTCTTAGAGGCTTGGTTGCCGCCACTGAGACCTTTCATCAAGTAGAGTGGATGACCAGGCCTGAGTTCTTCAGCTATTGAGAGTCAAAAGGAAAGGATACATAACAGGATTTGTAATCTGTAGCTGGCAAAAGGGTTGTTTCTATGATATTTGGAAGGACTCTAATCTGGATTTCTGCTACTGACTCCACCAGCACAGGCTGCTAAGTCTTGGGTCCGAATATCAAGACAGTCCAGTACAATTCTGTGTCTGGGAAATGAGTGAGAATCCTTTGGTATCTCTTCTAGACCATGGGAATGGTGTCCAGGCCCAGGTGCCAAAGCGGAAGGGCCCTTGGGCCGTCTTTCTTTGCTTCCATCAGCTGCCTGTTGCTTTGGATCCAATACGCATCCACACTGGCCCACTAACCCTTCGCGTTGCTATTCATCAACAGTTGTACCCGCTCTGGTTTGAACCTGAATCT
This sequence comes from Peromyscus eremicus, assembly GCF_949786415.1. NCBI lineage: Eukaryota > Metazoa > Chordata > Mammalia > Rodentia > Cricetidae > Peromyscus > Peromyscus eremicus. The sequence continues at coordinate 68,214,626 of NC_081423.1, forward strand.
TCCCAGAAGGTACAAATTAATGTGAGACAGCCAGAGAAGGCCAGCAACTCATCCATGACCACATTTGAATCTGTGTCCTGTGTGGCGAGGGTAGAAATTTTCACTGACCACTCCAGGTTTTTACTGTGCGTTGTGTATAAAGGCTGAGGCTGGGAATCTCTCCTAAGCACACTTCCTGTGGAAGAGATGCTGCTCCCTCTATTCTGGAGCTTCGGGGATCACAGTCAGTCTTTCTTCAATGTCCAGGGCAGAAAAGGAAGTGTGATGGGGACCAGGTTGGGGAATACCGAGAAGACGGAACTGTATGACTCCAGACCCATCATCTAGCTGTCCACACTTGAGGTCCCAAAGAGAGCACCCTAGCTCTGTACACACTCCTATCAGACCCACCTACTCCTCGTCACGAGCCTGAAGCGCAGTGAAAAACCTTGGAAAGAAGCGAGGTAGCAAAGGAGGGTTTTAACCTCTGGCACCTGACGGGCACTGCCCTGGAGGTAGCTCCAGAGACGCTCGTGGTGTTGCGGGCCAGCAACAGGCACCGCCAGGGGGCGCTGCAGGTCGCCTTTGGAACTGATGTAGCGCGTACTCTTCGAGCCCAGCTCACACTCCACTTTATCCAGCAGATTAAACTGGCAGGATAGAAAAATGCTAGACCCGTGAGGCGATGAAAACAGGGTCTCCTGGGGGAAAAGCAGGACACGCGCCAACCTAGGGCTCCAAATGCTGAAAACGGTCCAAGACCAGTTCCCTTTGTCTCTTAGCTACGAACTCATGTACATCTCCAGGATACTGGTGGTCCGTCTGGAAGCTGGCCACCTGTTTTAGCCTAATGAAAATTTAGCTGTACTTGGGGGAACATTGGAGTTACCAACTAGATTAGTGTTTCTCAACTACTACTGTGGGTCAAGACCCATTTGGGGGAGTCAAACAACGCTTTCACAGGGGTCGCCTATGACCAACAGAAAACACAGATATTTACATTATGATTCATAACAGTAGCAAAATTACAGTTATGAAGTAGCAACAAAAATAATTTTATGGTTGGAGGTCACCACAGCATGAGGAACTGTCTCAAAGGGTCACAGCATTAGGAAAGTTGAGGACCACTGAACTAGAACCTGATCCATTGCTGTGGACTTTTCTTGGTTGTCCTGATAGGATCAGCAGATTAATCTATTCTTGGGGGCTGGGGATATAGTTTCATTCGCTAAACATGCAGGAGGTCGTGGGTTCAAGCCTCAGCAATGCACAAATCTAACATGCATGCCTGTAATCCCAGAATTGCAGGTGGAGGCAGGAGGATCAGGAATCCAAGGCTACATGGTAAGTTTGGGATACTGAGACCATCTCAATATATATTCTCCTCACATGCACCACATATGCCCTTCCCAGAGGCCTGAAGTTGATAAAGCTGTGCTTTGCTATATTCTAGCTCCTCTCTGCATTTCTAACATATCCATTCCATCCCAGCACTGAAAACTGGCTACCATTGGTCCTCAGGAGACTATTTCCACATTCTCACCGGTATCCGTTTCCATCCTAGGACATAAGAGAAGGCAGGGCCCACGAAATGGCTCGGCAGGTATTAGGTGCCAAGCCTGAAGACCTGAACTCCGTCTTCAAGATCCCAACCTGGTAGGAGAGGTCTGATTCTGGCCAGTTATCCTCAGACTGCTCACATGTGCCTCCCCTCCACACACAACAAGCAAATAGACAAATCTGCTCTTATTAAGATGAAGGAGGATGGCCCTTGAGGTGAGGGCACTTGTTTGCTTGTTCACTTTAAAAAAGGGGTCCAAGATGACCTCAAATTGAAAATTCACAGAGAGGGGATGGACCGCTGTCTTCTGAGAAACTTCTGGAGCAGGGTTAGGCTGGTCACATCTGCCGTTGTGGGGATTCTGCTCAGCAAGGTTTCACAGAACCTAATTCTCTGGCCCATCCACAGGGCTGGAGACTGACGTGTGAATGAGTCAGAAGGAACCTTGTAGACTTTAGGCTCCAATCCCAAGGACGAGTGGAAACTCATAGTGTTCGAATCTAAACATCAAACAACTGTTACTTCCTTTTCCTTTCCCCGAAAAGTAGTTAACAGAGTCTAGATTCTCCACATCAGCCACTGGGTACATTTCATTTGTGCCAAGTATGACTCTCCCCCGCCCCAAGCTGTGTTAGTACGTGGCTCATAAGTGATAGCCTATGATAGCTAGCAAACTTACTAGCCAGTCAAGCTGTCCTCACCATCCTGAGCGCTTAGCTTTCCAGGCAAGGCCTCCTGCTCCTGCCAGGTTTCCATCTCTCACTTCACGGCCCTCTCCGATCTTCCTGGAATTATCTCACTGGGGCAGTACATTTCTGCCCCTCCTTTAACTCTCAGTAAATGTTCCATTTCTGTGCAGAAATGTTTCCCGTCAGCCAAAAGTAAGCACAAATGTTCTCTATTCCGAATACTTGCTAATCTACACCACTTGGAATTTGACAGTAATTTGTATCTGCCCCCTACTAGCTACACCTCGCCCCCTTCTACCTCGTCCCTGGTATTCATCTCAGCTGAGATCTGTAAGTAGAAATTTTGATATTTTTTTTTTAGAGAAGATGACTTTTTGGGGTTTTGTTTTGTCTTTTGACACAGTCTTGCTATGTGGTCTTGAACTCGTGGTCTTCCCTCTGTCTCCAAGTGCTGAGACTACAGGTCTGCACCACCACATCCAGCTTTGAAATGGATGGTAATACTGCTTACCCTGTTCATTTGATAACAGTGCTATTTGGCACGTACTCGATGGGCTGAAGTAGTTTATAAAAATGAACATGATCTCATGAAAATGAGACAGTGAGCGTGACTTCCATGGAAATGAGAGAGTTTATAAAAAACCGAGCATGGTTTCATGGAAATGAGACAGCTTATAAAAATGAGCATGAGGTCATGGGAACAGAGACAGCTCTCCCCTGGATCCTGGTAGTGATCGCTCATTAACAATTAAGAAGTACAATGGCTTACAAATGTAGTGAGTGCAGCTAGAGACACGGTCCAGTGGTTAAGAGCGCTTGCTGCTCTTGCAGAAGACCCAGGTTTGGATCCCAGCACTCACACAGCAGCAGCTCACAATCATCTGTAACTCCAGTTCCAAAAGATCCGATGCCCTATTCTGACCTCCCTGAACACCAGGCATGTACATGGTGCACTCACATACATGCATGTAACATGCATGCAAGCAAAACATTCATACACATAAAAATTAAATAAATAGGGTCTGGAGAGATGGCTCAGTGGTTAAGAGCACTGACTGCTCTTCCAGAGGACCCAGGTTCAATTCCCCGCACCCACATGGCAGCTCACAACTGTCTGTAACTCTAGTTCCAGGGGACCTGACACCCTCACACAGACATACACGCAGGCAAAACATTAATGCTCATTTTAAAAAGTTTTAAAAATTAAAATAAAATTTTTTAATTAAATAAATAAATCCTTTTTAAGGAAAAATATACAGCGAGGGATAACCCTACCTCAGAGCCCCTCCTACTCTGTCTCAGGGGTTTTCCCCTTAATATATCTACATTTTTGCCATGTGTGGTGTCTCACAACTTTAATTCCAGCACTCAGGAGGCAGAGGCAGTAGATCTCTGTGAGTTCGAGGCCAGCCTAGTCTACAACTGAGTTCCAGAACAGTCAAGGCTATTACACAGAGAAATCCTGTCTCAACCCCGCCCCTGAAAAAGAGAGAGAGAGAGAGAGAGAGAGAGAGAGAGAGAGAGAGAGAGAGAGAGAGAGAGAGAGAGAGATCTACAAGTACTGAGAAGTTTCTGGTTCAAAGTATTCCACAAGGTGGCTAGTCTCCAGCTGGCGACAGCAGCAGAGCTCGGTCAGGTCCAGCATCCCAGAACCTTCTCTGCTCTCACTGTTTCCTTCTCCCCAGGAGCCCAGCCTGTCCAGGGGAAGGTGTAAGGGAGCCCTTTGCAAGGAAGGTTGGTTTTCAGGTTGTGAAGAGGCTGGCACAGGTAGTTTGGGCCTTCCCTCTTATCCGAAAAGACAGTGAATGTTTCAGACTCAAGTGGTAAATTCCTTCTGGAAAGAAAACAAGACTTACCTACTGCTAATGGTTTTAATGGTTTGTTTTTAGATATCGTTAAGAAAGACACCAAGGGTCTGGAGAGATGGCTCAGTGCTTAAGACCATTTGTTCTTGCAAAGGACCTGGGTTCAAGTCCTAGCACCTACATGGTAGCTCACAACCATCTGTAACTCTAAGGGTCCCAGGGGATCCAACCCCCTCTTCTGACCTCCAAGGACACCAGATACTCATGTGCACATATATACATGTAGGCAAAACACTCATTCACACACAGAAAAATAAATTATATTTTAAAAAGAAAAAGAGGAAGACATTAAGCTAGGCATGGTGGTACACATTTGTAATCTCAGGACTCAGGAGGTTGAGGCAGGAGAATCACCAGTTAGAGGTAAGACCATGTCTTGAAAAGAGGGAGAGATGCAAAATGTCTCAGAAGATGAAGGCACTTGCCACCAAACCTGATGACCTGAGTTCAATCCCTGGGACCCAGATGATGGAAGGAGAGAACTGACACCAGAAAGAACTTCCAAATGTGAGTCATGACAAGTACACACACACACACACACACACACACACACACACACACACACACACACACGTTATTTTGGTTTTGGAGGCATTTGTAAACGAGTTGCATGGCTCTTGCCTATGGTGGGCTTGGAAGGAGCCACGTCCTAGGACATCCCTGGAGGGCCACAGCTCAGCAGTAAGCATCTGAGGTAAAGAGACAGTTGATGAGGTCAGGGGAGCTAGGTGGAGTATCGGGGTATACAGAGACACTGAGGAAGGCTCTTGGACACATTGTCCATTCATGGGGATTTGGCAGGGACAGATACAGTGAAGGGCAGACCTGCTGCCCCTCGGCTGACTGCTTAGCCACAGGAAGCTCTAAGATGAGGTCTAAAAATAGTCACAGGCTCCAGGACCTTCCTCAGCAAACATGGGAAGCCGAGGTGTAGGACTGAGCAGGCCCAACAGACAGGACCAAGGCAGAAACTCCCCCCTCCTTACATTCTTTCTTTCTTTAGTTTTGACAGAGTCTTACTACGTATTTTTGGCTACCTTGAAACTATGTAGACCAGGCTGGCCTCAAACTCAGGGATCCACCTGCCTCTGCCTCCTGCGTGCTAGGATTAAAGGCATGCGCCACCGCTGCCTGGATGCTTTTTTTCTCTTTATTCTTCCTTTCTCCATTCTTTCCTACTGTTCTAATAAGAAGCACAGCTCTCATCTCAAAGGGAAAAAGGGATAATTTTTTCTGGAGCCAAATGTGAGTGACTATGACCCAGGAACACAGATTCTGGTTACCATGTTCCAACACGGTCATAGTTTCATGACACTTTTATATTTATGGTAAGAAAAGAAAGCCCTATATTAAAGTATTCTTCAAATACATGGCTGGGAAAAATAGGTAGGCAGGTTATAATAGGCAGGGCAATTTGTGCCACAGGACTCAGACGTGACCTGACATGGAGGCCTTGGATTTGAAGTTGGAAGCTAGTGGTCTGTTAAAGTATACAACCCAAAGGTCTCATGTGATAGTCACAAGAGTGTCAGGTTAGACACACAAGTGAGCAGCCATGAGCAGGTAGAGAAAGCCAGATAATTTGCATCTCCAGCATTCCAACTCTCTACAATCAGTCAGTCAGGCTTACAGAATCTTTATCAGGTGTGGCTTTCTTTCCATGGACCTTAGTTGACTTTGCCTGTAAAGCCAGCTCAGCTAACTGGGGCAACTTTTCTAAATCTTTTTTTTGTTTGTTTGTTTTGTTTTGTTTTGTTTTTTTTAAGACAGGGTTTCTCTGTGTAGCTTTGCGCCTTTCCTGGATCTCACTCTGTAGCCCAGGCTGGCCTCGAACTCACAGAGATCTGCCTGCCTCTACCTCCCGAGTGCTGGGATTAAAAGCGCGCGCCACCACCGCCCGGCAACTTTTCTAAATCTTTAGATAGGGTATCACCCAGTGCATGAATCACTAATAAAAAGCTGATTAAAAAGCTAAGCATGGCACCGGGCAGTGGATTAGACATATAGACAAATTCTATAAAGATATAAATGTGAACATTGATTATATTGTGCCACAATTTGAATAATAATCGTAGCAGCTTTAGCCTGAGGATTTTTCCTAGGTGCTCTGACCACTAAGCGTAAATAATATACTGCTTGGGACATGGCAAAATGCCCAGGGTGGTTGAAAATTTTGTCTTGGCCTAGTGTCCTTGAAGCAACCAAAGCAACTAGCCTATTCTCAGGTTAGGGGGTTAATGAGTAAGAACGATAACTCTGTTTATTAATTATGTCAAAACTTGAGGGGAAATGATTGTAAATAACTCTGTTCTGTCATAGCTTGTTAATGATGACTAAAAGATGAACAAGAGGAAGTGAAACACATGCTGAAAACCAAAAATGATATGGTCTATATTTTGGAACATCATGGATGTATCCCTGCTTACTAAATTCTGTATAAATAAAGAAACACTCTGGCTGCAAGTCAGTCAGCCTGCAAGATTCTCCCGACCACCATGGCCTGGCTCACTTCCTTCTCCCGCTGACTCCTCACACCCTCTGCAGGACCCATCCACCGCCAGGGATGGCACCCGTCACTGAGCCATCTCTTTGGCCCCTGGATTCCCACTCTTGAGAGAACCCAGTCCTGCAATTTTACATATGTATTCATAAATATATGTATATATGTATGTATGTATTTTTGAGATATATGTACTTCGAGACATGGTTGAGCTACATAGCCCAAGCTGTCACCAAACCTGAGGCAATCCTCCTGCCTCAGCCTTCCAAATACTGAAATGAGGTGCGAACCACAATCAGTCAAGGATTTGTGAGTTCAGCCTGTTTACACACAGGAATAGGTCCTTTGGTCCTCCGTGCCAGTTGAGAACATGTTTGCTGAGGAAAAAAAGGCAGGGCTGGTCCTCTGACAACCATGGAGGTTGTTTTAACTGCCTGAAGCCTTGAGCAGGAGCTGAGACCTCTGGTGGAGAGGAAACTTGGGAGACTAAGCAGGATGCAGACCTGCTGACCTCTGCACCAAACACCCCCCAACACACACACTGCTGATCCCCCCCCCCAGAAGGGTTGGGGTCCTGGAGCCTTAGGACATGGACTGTCCCCAGATGAGACCACGCCTGTGGGGTGCATCCGGTCAAGGTAGTCCATGTTCAGGAGCTGGGAGGTGTGTAGATGGTGTGAATCTCTAACAGGAACCCTGCACCCCATCCTGACCCAAGCCATGCTAGCCTGTTGAAGCTTCCCAGATCTTGCTGGACCACAAACTGCTATGATCTCCAAATTCCTCCTGTTGGCCAGCCTGAGCACCACTCAGACAAGGGCACCTGACAATCCACTCTCCCATGCCATGAATCTCCTCCCCACACCTGGCCCTCTCTGTGAGATGTTTTGCATGGGGAGTGAGCACAGCCAATGCCCTCCACATAGGGAGGGCACCACTGAAGCCTGAAGGTGCTGTCCAGCCCAGGGTGCTGAAGCGTTCTGGGCTTGCCTGCCTTCAGCCACCATTCTAAACTCAGACTACTCCAGACTGCTACCACACAGACTGCTAATCCTCAGACATGACCTGCCCCACGGATTTAAAACTGAATTCACCTTGGAAATTTTGAGGAAGGGCAAGGAGGGCAATGCCCATCTAGAGGGTAGGCAGCTTAGAAGGCCAGACAACGTTTGTACTCAACGTGGAAGTCACAGGCATTTGCACACTGGACCTACCATTCCAGGACTGTCCTATGAATTCTGTGGGAAAACAAATCCCAGAGGAAGGTCCTCTGACCTTCCATGATCTCAAGTCTTCCTCCCAGCTGCCAAATGGCAGGTACTGTTACCTATGGGATAGGTCAGAGCAAAGCCTTGACTGCCCCGTATACATGCCAGGCAGTGACAGTCTCTCTCTCCCAGGTCTCCAGAAGGACCTAGCCAGCTTCCACAGACACCCACAGCCCTTCCCTCCTCTGTATGGCCAAACACTCAGAAAGGTCAGAATTCCTCGGCAAAGGAATTTGCAACTTGGAGTCTGGAATCTTGCCTTTGAATTGGAGACACATACAAGTGTGAGACACTGTGTAAGTGCTGAAAATTGATGCAAGTCCTCCAGAGCAGCTCAGCTCCCAGGTGGCTGAGCCATCCCTCCAGCCCTGGGTCCAACTTCTCAAAGGATCCATTGCCTCTCACATCTCCACACTGGGTATAAGCCTCCAACACATAGACCTTTAGGGGACAAACTACATCCAACCATAATATGGATCTTTAGCCTAAGCCAGGAGGGGATGGTCAGGTCCCTGCAGTCCACAAAACATGATTCCAAGCCCTCTGCTGTCTGTGGGATCTGGTGGCAGGATTGTTTCCAGGCCCCTAAGGCCCAGGAGTGGGAAGACAGTGAAAGGGTGGGAATTGTAGACTAGATTAGGCAAAATTTTGATTCAATTCTGCTAGGCCATTTTGGGGGCGGTGAGATAAGACTCTTACTCTGTAGACTAGGCTGGCCTTGAACTCACAGAGATCCAATTACTTCTGCTTCCCGGGTGCTGGGATTAAAGACATATGCCACCACACCTGGCTGCTAGGCCCTCTCTAGATGGAGGTCAGAACACAGGGGAGCTAATTTTGTACCTTGATGTTCACAGCTCAGGAAAAGGTCTAATACTCTCCTCAAAAACACAAACCCAGTGTGGCTTAAGGTCAGAGGTACTGTGTAAAGGATGACAGGAAAGCCTGGGCTTCCTGTGACAGTTGAGAGAGAGGAGTGGGGGGGAGGGGGAAGAAATGGAGAGGGCAGACTTTCGAGACCTGTGGGTAACACTTATCCTGAGCTCCTGTGTTACATACAGCACAGAGATTAAGTACATTCACTTTCCTCAGCCTCAGTGTCTCCATCTGGAAAATGGGGTGAAGACAGTACCTCCTTCAGGGCTGTGGTTAACCCAGTTCTACTGGCCTGCTCAGATGACTAAGCTCAGCTGCCTTTCTCTGAGTTGTTATAGGTTAGGAAGCTGGGGCGGAGGTGGGCTGGGACTCCAAACCTGATCTATTCCACTCTGGTATTCCTTCAAGGCCATTCCTCTGCCTCCAACCAACTTTGTCTCTAGAACTGACCCTAATGGTCTCTGATCACAAAAATACGTAGTGACTTCAGGTGCCCTCCCTGTTATGATATATTTCACAGGGGACCCTGAGGGTATTCTGCCTGTGTAGGGAAGCATGCCGGCATGCTGGGCAGATGCAGCGGCAGGCTGGCAGGTGACCCACCCCATGCAGGCATAGCAGTGGGGCAGTGGGTAGACATTCACAACCCAGACGTTGCATCCATGCAGAAATGGTTTATTATTATACTAGAGAGATGAAGAGATGATAGGAAAGAGGGAGAGAGAGAGAGAGAGAGAGAGAGAGAGAGAGAGAGAGAGAGAGATCAAGGGGTGCACACCTTGTGGGAGGAAAAGCAGAAGAGAGAAAGGAAGGGGAAGGGCCTTTCCCCAAAAGGAGGCTTTTATGTCAGGACCCAGGGCGGCGCCAAGGGGTGGGTCAGAATATTATCATTGGTTCCCAAGGCGCAGGTCAGAATATTAACACTCAGTACCTGCTGAGAGAAGGCCTAGTCAATCCTGAGTCTCACGATGGAGGGGGAGCCAGGCAAATTTCCCACCTTGCCAGGGCCTGAAATGGGGGCAGCTCATCCCCCTTTCCTCTCACACCCAGCTTACTGCCCTCCTTGGATGGACAAGATAGTTGCGGGAAGCCTTGGGGATGAAGAGTAGGGACAAGAGATGGCGGGTGTGACTACGACCGCAGAATGAACAAGGAAGGCCACCGTTAAATAGTTTGCAGAGCAACATGGAGAGGACCAAAGGCCTTGTGCACAGATAAGCACCGGAGAAGCCGGGAAAGTTAAACGCACAGTTCACCTCTTCAGTGGAACGAGGTGCGTAGCTGCTCTTCCTGAAACACAGGGAAGGGTGTCCTTTCACAACCTGGTGATGAGACAGACTCTGACTCGGAAGAATTTATCTTTTTACTTATCCAAGACCTTTCCCCCTGAATCTTGAGCGTTGCTTTTACATGATAACCCCCTCTCTGACAAGTGATGTCACCTGTGCTTACAACAGCCCAAGGGACTTCTATGTTCTCCTAGGGCCAGACTCTAGAGGTCCTGGTCCAACACCAGTTACAATAAAATCGGGCTGAACCGAGTTTCATTCTTGTCTCTTCATGGATTGTTTTTTTTTTCCCCTGCCTGTAAAGTCTGCAGGGGAATCACCACAGCAACAGATGCATTTAAAAAAAAAAAAAAATAACCTTGAAATAAGAGAAAGAGTTCTCTTCTGGCCATGTCTCCCACCCCACCCCCACCAAGTGTCCCACCGAAGGAAGCAGGCTGACAGCAGCAGGAGGCTGGGATGAGAGCTTCAGGGGGCCTTCCCAGAGTGTTTACTCACATTCCTGTGGGCCCCAAGGGTTTGGCTGACCTTCCCAGGATCACCAGAGAAGGATCAAAAGCAGAGACCCTGATGTCCAGAATGGACCTAATTCTCACAGCCAGACCTCAGCCAGATCATTTGGTCCTCCTATTGGACATAAACAACCTCAGAAAAGGCTACTTCGGCCATGAGATAGTAAGACAAAATGAAGTCAGATTCACTGCTGCCACCCATAAAATGCCAACAGACCCTCTCTGGGTTAAGATGAATGACTGTCTTTAATAACTTTATTGAGGGTCTGGAGAGATGGCTCAGCGGTTAAGAGCTCTGGCCACTCTTCCAAAGGATCTGGGTTCAATTCCCAGCACCCACATGGCAGCTCACAACTATCTGTTACTCCAGTTCCAGGGGATGTGGCATACATACAGGCAAAACCCCAAGATACATGAAAAAATTTTTATTGAGATATAAGTCACAAGCCAAATAATTCACTATTTTTCTGGTTGGTTGGCTGTGGTATTTGTTTGTTTTGTTTTTGAAGCAGAGTCTCATGTAGCCCAAGCTAGCCTCAAATTCACAATGTAGCTAAGGATAACTCTGAACTCTGGATCCTCTTACCTCTACCTCCTCACTGTGGGGACCACAGGAATGGGCCACCACACTCGACTCTAATGCACTCTTTTAAAGTGCATAATTCAGTGCCTGATGGTATAATTGGAGCTGTGTAATCATCACCACTAATGCAAACTCAGCTCTCCCCTCAAAGGAAATGAGAGATCATTTTATTCTGAAGCCAAATATGCCCACCTGTGACCAAATGTGACCATGGCCTAGGAACGTAGATTTAAGTTGCCCCAAATACCATGTTGCATCGCAGTAATGATTTCATGGAGTTCTTTTTTTCTTTTTTAAATGGTAACAACATGACCAGAATCACAAATCAAGGTCCTTTAAAAATACATTGATGAACACCAGGCGGTGGTGGTGCACGCCTTTAATCCCAGCACACGGGAGGCAGAGGCAGGAGGATCTCTGAGTTGGAGGTCAGCCTGGTTTACAGAGCAAGTTCCAGGATAGCCAAGGCTGCACAGAGAAACCCTGTCTTGAAAAACCAAAAGATAAAAACCAACAAATAAACAGAAACACATTGATGGGGAGGGGCTGGGAAAGCCTGACAATGGAGTCCGATCTCCAGAACCACGGGTTCCTGTTTGGCTTTCTGTTGCTGTAATAAAATGCCATGACCAAGATCAGCTTGGGGAGGAAAGGGCTTACTTGGCTTTCAGGTTATAGTCCGTCGTGGAGGGAGGCCAAAGCAGGAACTCCGGGCAGGAGCTTAGAGCAGAAACCAACAGAGTAACACTGCTTGCTGCCTTGCTCCTTCTGGCTCCAGCTCAGCTTCCTGTCCTTTGTGTTGTTTTGTTTTGTTTTTTGGGGGCGAGGTCTCTCTACATAGCCATGTCTGGCCTGGAATTTGCTATGTACCTCCAACTCACAGAGATCCTCCTGTCTCTGCTTCCCAAGTGCTGGGATTAAAGGAGTGAGCCACGAGGTAGGCTCAGCTACCTTTCTTATATACAGCCTAGGCCTAGGTGCACAGGCATGACACCCCCCACCTTGGGCTGGGCCCTCTTCCATCAATTAACAATCAAGAAAATGCTCCACAGACATGTCCGCAGGCTGATCTGACGGAGGCGATTCTTCAAATGAGGCTCCTTCTTCCCAGGTATATCAAGGTGACCACCAAGATTAACTATCAAACCACATTCCAGGGAGGTGGAAGGGCAGAACTGACTCCATAAAGTTGTCCTCTGACCTTCCTTGGGGGAAATATCCTGTGGGTGGTTACAGTAAAGCTAGGACATACCTACTGGAGACCTCGGATGTTATATGACAGCTTTAGCCTGTAGGTTGGTGGAAGCTGGATGGATGCTTGTAAATTCCAAGCTAATGTACCTAATAGTCACAGGATGTTAGGTCACACCCAGAGGTGGTGGGTGCTAACTGGCTGTTAGGGTGCTATAGATAGCCCAAGATGATTTCCTTCCCAATCTGTAACATTCCAGGTATCTACAGTCACCGGAGTTTTAATCAGTCAGTCGGGATCGTAAAACGTTTATCACAGGTGTGGCTCCCATCACTCTGGGAACTTCAGTTCACGCCATCGTGCCTGTTAGCTTTTGTTATTGCACTTGTCTTCTGAGACAGGATCTCACCATGTGGACCTGACTGGCTTGGAATTCACTGTGAAAATCAGGTCGGCCTCACTCACACATACATTCTCTGGCCTCTACCTCTCAAGTGCTCTGAGTAGAGGCACATACCACCATCCCAGCCCTCTACTCCCTCAATATCATTAAAACACATGAGTTTGGTCATCAATGACTGCATTCATTCAAGGGACAAATCACCTTCAAATCCCAGCACCGCGTCAAATTTAGAACAAAGATACCCTGACACCCCACTCACCGCTTCAAAATCCTCCCAGCCTCTCAGCAGAGACTAAGTTACTCCTGCCTCTGTGTTTGCCTCGACATGTCTCAAACATTTCGTATAAGTGGAATCAAGTGGTATGTGGTCTCTCATGAAGTATGGTCTTCCTTCACTTAGCATAGTGCCTTCAAGTTTCATGTAGCTTGGAACAGTAATTCACTTCTGAGAAGGCTGGTTTCGTGTTATCCTGAGTCACAGGACACCCAGTCAGAAGAGGGAAGATCCCCTAGCACACACAAGTTACCGCTGACAGTTGTGAGCCAACGTGTGAGTGCTGGGAACTGAACCCAGGTCCTCTGCCAGAGCAACGTGTGTGCTTTTTTTTTTTTTTTTTTGGTTTTTCGAGACAAGGTTTCTCTGTGTAACAGTCCTAGCTGTCCTGGAACTCACTTTGTAGACCAAGCTGGCCTCGAACTCATAGAGATCCACCTGCCTCTGCCTCCCGAGTGCTGGGATTAAAGGCATGCGCCACCGCCCACCACCACCACCCGGCACAGCATGTGCTCTTAATCACTGGGTTATCTCCAACCTTTTGGTTGTTGTTTTTTGTGGGGTTTTTGTGTGTGTTTATTTGGTTGTTTTCTGTTTGTTTGTTTAGGTTTTTATGTTGTTGGGGTTTTGTTTTTGTTTTGTTTTGTTTGTTTGAAAGAAGGTCTCATGTAGCTTAAGCTGGACTTGAACTCCTGCTACCCCAGCCTCTATCTCCAAAGTGCTGAGATTATAGGTATAAATACAAAATACAGTTCTCAACCCAAAGAAAACAAGAATGTTCATTCTGGAGCCAAAGGCTGGCCTCAAACTCGATGTAGAGCTTAGGCTGGCTGGCCTTGAACTCCTGATACTCTAGTCTCCAGCTCCCAAGGGCGGGTATTACAGATGTCAATACAAAATACAGTTCTCATCTCAAAGGCAATAAGCAAGTTTATTCTGGAGCCAAATACGAATGACCTTAGTAACCCAGGTACACAGACTCGGGTTCCTCCAAATAACCCGTTCCAACGTGGCAGAAGATGCTTGACGTTTTTATCAGCACAGAGCAAAAGTGGGTCATAAATCACGGCACTTTCAAACACAGTGGTGGGAAGGATCACCAGGGAAGTTACAGCAGGGCAGGGCGAATATTTGCAACAGACGGTAAAGGCTGTCTGGTAACATTCTTAGCATTACTGCACTTCAAAGTTCTTCAGGATCATCCCAAAAGTGGCTATGGAGGGGCTAAGGAGAGCCCAAGACAGCTTGGCATTGGATCTGGAACATTGTAACTCTCGCTAATCACAGAAGTTCTGGTCCATAGACCAACAGGTGTGGATTTGTTCTGGGAACCTCAGTTCACAAAAGGCTGTGCCACCATGCCCAGAAGCACCTTAATTTCAGTGACATTGTTATTTGAACCCCCACCCAAACTAGTACCAAGGTAAGGGATGTGGGTGGGATAGGCATTGATAAAGAGGAAGGCTGGAGATAAAATCAGCAAGAAAAATCAACCTTTCTCCACTCAGTGAGGGAAATACTGGGGCTAGGGGCCACCGTGCGGGGTACCAGTGAGCCAGGGGGGTGGTTTGGCCAGATTTGTGTATCCAGAAACCTCACTCTGGCAAAAGCAGAGCCTACTTAGTGAAGGGGGACTCCTAGTCGCCTGGTTTCTCTAAGGTGTTGTTTCACAGGTCTGTGAAATGGAGCTGTGAATACAGAGATGTTGGGAACCCAGACCACTTGCAATAGATTCCTTTTCTTTTCTTTTCCTTTTTAAAGATTTAGGGTTGGGGATTTAGCTCAGTGGTAGAGCACTTGCCTAGCAAGAGCAAGGCCCTGGGTTCGATTTTCAGCTGGGGAGGGGGAATTTATTTGGGGGAGAGATGTATTTATTTTGTATATGAGTGCTCTATCTGCATGTACACCTTTATGTCAGAAGAGGGCACACCAGATCTCATTATAGATGGTTGTGAGCCACCATGTGGTTGCTGGGAATTGAACTCAGGACCTCTGGGTGAGCAGCCAGTGCTCTTAACTGCTGAGCCATCTCTCCAGCCCAATAGATTCTTTCTCAAAGGCATAGGTGTCAAAAATCATTGCTTCAAAGCCAAGACTGGAAGGGCAGTAAGGAGTGTTAGAAATGAAGACAGTGGGAATCTGAGTGGGGCTTTCAGGGGAGGACACTGAGCAGGGACCATACACAAGGACCATCTGAAAGGTTGACTTCCTGGGCTGGAGAGAAGGCTTCAGGATTAAAAGCTTTCTAAGCCAGGTGTGGTGACACATGGCTTTGATCCCTCCAGCTGCAAGGCAGAGGCCTCTGAGTTCCAGGCCAGCTAGGACTGCATAGTGAGACCCTGTCTCAAAGGAGGATAGAAAGCAGAGGGGGGATGTTCTCTGCTCTTCCAGAGGACCAAGCCAGTTTCCAGTCCCCACATGTAACTCCAGCTCCAGGGCATCCAACACCCTCTTGGTCTCCATGAGTACCCCAACTCAGATATGTGCACACACAAACTCATATACATATACATAAATAAATAAAATTTTAAACTAAATCTTTTTTCAAGGTTGATTCTAAACATAGTATGGTATGCTTGGGAGGTGGAGGCAGGAGATTAAATTCAACATCATTCTGGCTACATATTGAGTTGGAAGTCCAGCCTGGGCTACACGAGAGCCTGTCACATGATAATTTTTACAAATTTAGATTTATTTTATGTATATGAGTGTTTTGCCTGTATGAATGTATGTGCACCACAGGCATGCATGGTTCCCAAGGAGTTTCCAAAAGAGAGGGCTGGATCCGCTGGAACTGGAGTTACAGATTGTAGTGAGCTGACATGTGGGTGCTGGGAATTGAACTTGGGTCCTCTGTAAGAGCAGCCAGTGCTCTTAACCTCTGAGCCACCTCTCCAGCCCCATTTTGTTGTTGTTTGACTTTGTTTAAAGAAAACAAGAGAACACAACTTGGACTTATCAGTGAGTGGTGCCCGCTGCTTTCTGACCGATCAACAGATAGGTAAATCAGACCTCCGTTTTCATGCTTGTCCTCCAGGGGCCCCAACATTTCTCCTTTCTATTCTGCCTCAACTCTACACATAAAATGAATGAGAGGAGCCAGTGTATGGGACACACTTGTAACCCCAGCACTTAGAGGTTCAAGCAAAGGAAGGTGGGGTTTAAGGCCAACCTGGGTGACCTATCAAGTTCCTGTGTCAAAAACAAGAGCTAAACGAATAGGAAAATAAAATCGCCAGGAGGTGGTGGGTGCACGCCTTTGATCCCAGCACTCGGGAGGCAGAGGCAGGTGGATCTCTGTGAGTTTGAGGCCAGCCTGGTCTACAGAGAGAGTCCCAGGATAGCCATAGCTACTTAGTGAGACCCTGTCTCAAAACCCCCAAAATAAAATAAAATAAAATTATCTCTCCCAGTCTCTTAGGTGTACCAGGCCTGCACGCCCAGGATCAACCCCCGCCTCTTCCATCTGATGTCAGTATCTTATTCTGGCCATATGTTCTGAAGCTTTGCAGATAGGAACACGCATTCCAGCCAGGCTCTCCCCCAGCCTGGATGCCATCACTATGGAAACTGAAGCATTAGAAAAAAAGAAAACCTGGGCCTGTTCATTGGGGGAAATTTCCTGTGCTTCTGTTGTTCAGCACTTAGCCAGCACTGGGTAAAACAGGCCCGGTCCTTGCTCTCCCAGTTAAGAGCTTGCTTTTGCAATGCCCACACTGTTTGTTTCGAGGACCAATGGTGCCTTCTGTTCCTACATCTCACCAACAACCCCAGGCCTGTATCTGCATGGGTTTCCTTTGGACTGGACTCCCAGCTCAGCCACTGGCTTTCTCATATAAGATCCATATGGACAAGACAAGAGACCTGAACAGCCTGAGGAAGCCACCTTCTCCCAAGTGTCCTATCTGGAGAGGACTTTGGAAGTTTGGGGGAGGTCCTCCCCTCTTAGCATTCTTAACTAACCATAAGGCATCATTTTTCAGAGGTTTGTCTTGGCCAGAGGCTCCACCAAGACAAATGTCTGCAAAGCCAGGAGAGCATCCAAGAGGCAGCTGAGGTCAGAGAGCATGGCATCAATTCTGGCTTTTGCTTTCTTGACCATGAGCTGAGTGACTCCACTTCCACCAGCTGTGCCTGTGACATACATATGTCACAGATTACAAGTAGAGTTCAGTGGAACGGCTCATGCAACCCTGCATTTTGTCTGGCAGAGACGTGGAGTGTAACTAGAATTTTCCTGCCTGGCCCACAGTCAGGACAAATCTTTGTCACCCGCCAGTCCCACAGCCGCTCAGACCCAACCAAGTAAACACAGAGACTTATGTTGCTTACAAACTGTATGGCCATGGCAGGCTTCTTGCTAACTGTTCTTAGAGCTTAAATTAATCCATTTCCATAAATCTATACCTTGCCACATGGCTTGTGGCTTACCGGCATCTTCACATGCTGCTTGTCATGGTGGCGGCTGGCAGTGACTCCCTCCACCTTCCTGTTCTCTCTTTTCTCCTCTCTGTTAGTCCTGCCTATACTTCCTGCCTGGCCACTGGCCAATCAGTGTTTTATTTATTGACCAATCAGAGCATTTGACATACAGACCATCCCACAGCAGTGGAGTACTTGGCCAATGACTGGAAGCTGTTCTTATCCTAGCATGGTGTCATGTTTAGTAGGTTGGACTCCAGCTCCTGACGAGAAGATGCCCACACTATGTCCTCTCTTGTTTCTGACCCTCCTCTTCTGCTCCTCGGGTCACAGTTGAGCAACTGACTCTCAGAGATGTCCAGATTCCTGACTCAAAAGATGAGGCCCAACTGCATAACTGAAGGAGTGTGCAGATGTGAGGAGCAGGAGAAAGCCAGGAGGGTGGCCTGGGCCTCAGGCCTTGGGCTGCAGCCCCAAGAGCAGAATATCCCTGCCATATGTATAAGGAGGACTTGTGGATGGAATGCAGGGAGGGTGGGATGTTTAAAATGAAATGCAGGGGGGCTGAGGACACATCTCAGTTGGTAGACTGCTTGCCTAGCACATATGAAAGCCTGAATTGGATCCCCAACACTACAGAAAAGTAAGCATGGTAGTGTATCCCTGTGGGAACATGGGAGGCAGACGAAGGATCAGAAGTTCAAGGCTCTCCTTGGGTGCATAGTGAGTTTGAGGCTAGCCTGGGTTACACGAGACAGTCTCAAAAAGCAAAACAATGATGAAATGTGACGAAGCCAACAAAGCCACCAACTGAGGTCTGCCCTGAAGGATTCGCTCCTCCCCACATCGCTGAGACTCTCAGGGCAAGAGGCAGCTGGTGTCTCTTAAGCCTCACTGCTCCCAGGACATGTGAACCTCCAGTGACCATTTTAACAAGAGCTGAACACCCAAGGGCTCCCCTAGCAGTCTCTTCCCCTCTGTTTCCTGCACCTCACAGAGTGGGGGACCGCACAAGCCTTGCCTCCAGGCTCTGGGCTATCTGTTCTCTTCCTGGCAAGAGAACATACATTCCAGCAATCAATGGGAATCAATACTAGGTTCTCCCAGGAAGGAAATGTCCATCTACCACTGTCGTGAAGGGTCCAGGAATATAGGAATAAGATAGAAATACAGAAATAAGAAAGGAATATAGGGGAAACAGGTTGTAAGCTTAAGAGATAGAAGCTGACAGCCGTCAACTTTGCCAGCAAATGCGGATTAACCATTAACTGGGCCCTTCCTTGATTTATGATGGGCAGCTCTGTCAGCACCCCACATGTTAGTTTTTTACTAAAGATTGCCCTCTGTGGCCCTGGGGTTAGCTATTCTCGATAACCCCCTACCACTCAGTGCCGAAACCAAAGATAACTTTTAATGAGTTCTCCATGACAACCTGCTTTGCATTGTTTCTTACTCCCCCTGCTGTGGGAACCCAGCTGTGTCAGAAAGGGTTGCAGGTTTGGGGCAAACATCAATGAGCTGTGTCATGAAAGACTGCAGGAATGTACAAATATCAATTAGCTGGACCCCTCTAAAATCTGTTAATGGAAAACTGTAAATCCTAAAAAGCAGTCTCCAAAAGTTTAACTTCAGAATTGTAAAAATTCCTTTGTCCATGCCTAATGCTTTCCCCTTCCTATAAAAAGGGGATCATAACCCGCCCCCCCACCCCTCCAATCACCACAGTTACAGAATCCTGAACTCTGGCTGTGGTCTTAGCTAGCAGATAAACTTTTTGTGCCCTGTGGTGATTTTTTTTTGGAGTTACGTTTTGCTTCTGGTTTTAGACTGTGTTTGCACCCCATTATTTTGCACACCCCCTTGGACCCAACAGTAGGAGGGGAATGTAGTCCCTACTGGTCATCCAGAGGACTGGGGCCCTCTAGGATGTATCCTACCAGCTCCAGGCAGCTTGGCCTGGCCCTGCCCACTCTCCAGGGATAATGGGGTCTCACCTTGCCTCTTGCCCAGACTGAAGTCCAAAAGAGAGTCCTGGGTGTGACTTGTCCTTGAAGGAAAAACTTCCTCAAGTTGCATAAACAAACTTTGGAAGAAGTCCAGGAGCCTGTGCCCAACATCTGACTTTGGCCAAGTCCCTTCCCAACTCTAAGAGTCAGACTCAGGAAACTTGAATGGCATAAATCGCCTGCCACTATCCCCAAGTAACTGTCTTTGACCACCCAGGCTCAGGACCTCAGGGCCACACTGTGATGTCGCTGTAGACTTCTTAGCTGTCTGACACACTGCTAGGGCGGCAGGCACCTCGGATCCTGGGGAGGCAGGCCTGGAGGACAAGTGGCAGATTCAGAGCTCTGGATTCCATCCTGCTCCTAGCTTCTCTGGCTGTCAGACTTGAAGCTGTTGGCCACCCACCCTGTGGTCCGCTGTGGGCTGCAGCCCTACAATCTCCCAGCTGTTGTGATTCTCAGAGGAGACTGTCTGGAGGGAGGACTGCCATCGGAACCCTGCAGAGGACCTTTTTGCAGGGCTCCCAGGGAGCTGGGCCAGCTAGCCGGTCTGCTCTGCCTTGACCAACTCAAACAGTCTTCTGCGGTCCTACTTTCCTTGCAGGTGCTTCCTGTGACTTTTCAACCTAGAGCCAGAGGTTACGGTTGAGCTTGCTGGCCTGGACTTGCAGGAGCCCGAGGGTCCACGGTGTCTCCATTGTAATTTCAAGAGAATCAGTAGGCAGCTGCAGGGGCTTAACTGGCATTTCCTCAGCAGCTCCCCTCCCTCCCCCCCCCACTCCCCCACCCTCCGGGGCTTTGGGAGCCAAGCACCTGCTCTTCCCACTTGTTGCTCTATCCCTGATGCTCTGAGCACAGTCCTGGGACCCACACAACCTCTGGTCCTGAGACCTGTGTGACAGCTCTGCCCCGGAGACCATCTCTCCGCAGGAATAAATCTGTGTGAAGGTCCGGGTGAAAGCGGGATTGGGAGGAGCAGGAGCCCGGCTGCCACTGCCCCAGAAGGCTTCCCCAGAAGCCGCAGGGGTGCTGTCCACCCTGTGGTGCTGAAACGCCTCTGCCCCCCTCTACGACTTGCCAGGAGTTGCTCAGCTCCCCACAGCGAGTTCAGAACGCATCAGTACGGGTACAATAAGCCTTTGGTCTGAACTGGAGTTGGTAGATAAAGTTTGACTGAGGAAGGCCAAGCAGAATGCATAACTTGCATGGGACTCCTGAGCATGCAAGCACATGCAGCTCCTGAACATAGTGTTCTATGCTCTGCTCCTTGGGGACATGGTTCCTGCCTCTCCCACCTAGTCCTGCGGAAGGCAGTCCTCAGTTTCCAGACAGATGCCACCATTCTTATGGCATCCAAGCTGGGCATTCACAGCTACCTCCCAGGCAGAAGTGAAAGGTCCTGGGGCTCCCTCCCTTTACTCCTCCCTGTATCCATTCATCTATCCCTTCCTTCTCTTTTTCCTTCCCTTTTTTTCCTTCCTTTTTTTGTTTTTGTTTTTATTTTTTGTTTTGTTTTGTTTTTCGAGACAGGGTTTCTTTGTGTAGTTTTGGTGACTGTCCTGGATCTCACTCTGTAGACCAGGCTGGCCTTGAACTCACAGAGATCTGCCTGGCTCTGCCCCCCGAGTGCTGGGATTAAAGGCATGTGTGCCACCACCACCCGGCTCCTTCCTTCTTTTTTTGTGGTGGGAGGATGGTTGAGTCAAGATCTCACTCTGTAGTTCTGACTATTCTGGGATTCACTACATCATCTAGACTTTCCTCAAGCCCACAGAACAAACGTCTTGCCTCAGTCTCTCAAGTGCTGGATTTACAGAAAGGAGCCACCACATCAGGCTCTCCCATAGATCTTTTAGAAATGGCCTCTGTACACCTTAATGAACTGCCCTTTACCTCCCAGCTCCTTCTGGGCTGGGAATGAAGTTCAGCATTTCCAAGGAAAGGTCTTGTAACCTCTGGGGCAGGTTTTTGCCCTGGAGTGGGATGCAGATAACAAGGCTGCCTAGCATGACTTTAATGACATAAATGCCAAAAAGTAAAACTCCCTGAGAAGAAACTACTTGAGGAAGGGGGTCCAAAAGGCCTTGCTTGTGCTCAGCCGAACAGGGAGGGTTGGAGTCTGTCCTCACTCCAACCTGGTCCCTGGTGTGTTCCCTGCCCCACCTCCCATGGCCTCCTCTAACCTTGTCCCCGGCAGCCCTGATCATCCTGTGATATCAGATCTAGACACCGCAAGCCAAGTCAGGCGCCATTCCCCACACTCCAGAGCCCAGCCTGAAGCCAGCACCAACAATGGTCACCCTGGGGCTCTGCAGCAGGTGACAGTGTGGCCGAGGTCACTTGCAGGGCGACAGACTTTGAAAGCCAGGCTTTTAGGGGTGCAGCCCTGGGGCCACTAAGTGTGGTGGATGCAAAGCAATAAGCACCCAAGCATTTTCAGTGAGAAAGCAGGTGTGCCGGGTGAGGGGCTGTTGTTCCCATTTGCCCAGATGCCCTTTGACAGTCCTTGGCAGGTCAAGCTGCAGCCAGAAGGCAGACATGCCTTATCTGCCCTTGTCTCTAACCCCACTCTGATAAATAATTCCCAGTGAAAACGTGGGGCCTGTTGTTCAAAAACCAAACATTTCAAGGGAGGAAACAGCCGAGCATTAAACACATGCAGACTCCACTTACACCCAGCCTTCTGCTGCTGCACAAAGCCTACACCAATGAAGCCAGCCTGCTCCCACCCATCCCAGGTAGGTGTCATTAAACTTTAACTACACTTCTGGGAACTTCCCCGTTACTTGTTATGAGTCTCTTCCTCAGTGGCCATAATAAGGAAGGAGGTGAGGTCAGTCCATCTGGCCAGCTTGCACGTTCTCATGTTCTCACGCAGGGCCCCCTCTAACACACGGGTGAACTCCTCAGCTGCCTGCCTGTGCCTCAGCTCCTTCCTGCAGCTGTCATGAATGCTTCCATCCCTTCAATCAGCACTACAGAAGGAAGAGAGGGGTGGAGGGAAAGAGAGGAAAGAGGAAAGACGCCAAGGAGGAGGAAGCAACAGGTAGATGGGATACTTTCTGAGCTGTGAAAGGCCTTGGGTTGTTGGAAGATTAGGGGCAGCAGAGGGCGCCCGCGTGCAGACTCACTCAGAAGAGGCACCTACAAAGTGCCCCAGTCACCCCAAAACTATAACCACAAAAGCCTCACCACACTGTCACACAACACATACACACACACACACACACACACACACACACACACACACACACACTCCGGCTGGCCTCTAAGGGACCCTCATAAAGGTTTCACCTTAAATGTTTCACCTCCAACTATTTTCATGAACTTAGGCCCTCTATTCAATGAGAAATTGTCAGCCCAGAACTGTGTAGACACTGTGGCCTCACCCTTCTACTGTACAGATGCTTGGTGAAGATTTTATAGTGGAAAGTGAGCTGAGGGCATACCTGGGCACACTGCGGAGGTTAGCCTGCAATGCGAACTCCATTTACACCGCAATTGTGAAGGCTGAAAAGCAGAACATTGTTCACTCTGTCAACAGGAGCTACATATAGCTAAGGACTAAAAGCGAACATTGAAAATTAAACAAGAGCCGGGCATGGTGGTGGCACACGCCTAATCCCGTGACTCGGGAGGCAGAGGCAGGAGGATCTGTGAGTTCAAGGCCAGCCTGGGCTACAGAGTGAGTTCCAGGAAAGGCGCAAAGCTACACAGAGAAACTCTGTCTTGAAAAAAGAAAAAAAAAAGTGGAAAAAAAGGGAAGGAAAAAAAAGCAAAGAAATAAAATTAAACAGGAAGTGTCCTTCTAAATGAAAAGATTTGCATATTTATCAGTTTATAAAATGGAACTATCTGGGAAATAAAGCTACTAGTGATTTCTCCCTTCTAAATGCCCTACAATGAACAGATATTATTCGAATAACTTGAGAATATTCCACACAAACACACAGACATCACCACAGGAACCTTCTTTCTTTTTTTTTTAAAGACAATGTCTCACTTTATAGCCCTGTCTGTCCTGGAACTGTGTAGACCAGGCTGCCTTCAAACTCTCAGAGATCAGGTCTGCTGGTGGTGCTGGTGCTGGTGGTGGTGGTGGTGGTGCTGGTGGTGGTGGTGGTGGTGGTGCTGGTGGTGGTGGTGGTGGTGGTGGTGGTGGTGCTGGTGGTGGTGGTGGTGGTGGTGGTGCTGGTGGTGGTGGTGGTGGTGGTGGTGGTGGTGGTGGTGGTGGTGCAGGTGGTGGTGGTGGTGGTGGTGGTGGTGGTGGTGGTGGTGGTGCAGGTGGTGGTGGTGGTGCTGGTGGTGGTGGTGCTGGTGGTGGTGGTGGTGGTGGTGGTGGTGGTGGTGGTGGTGGTGCAGGTGGTGGTGGTGGTGGTGGTGGTGGTGGTGGTGGTGGTGGTGGTGCAGGTGGTGGTGGTGGTGCTGGTGGTGGTGCAGGTGGTGGTGGTGGTGGTGGTGGTGGTGGTGGTGGTGGTGGTGGTGGTGCAGGTGGTGGTGCATGCCTTTAGCACTTAGGAGGCAGAAGCAGGTGGATTTCTGAGTTCGAGGCCAGCCTGGTCTACAGAACAGGACAGCCAGAGCTGTTGCACACAGAGAAACCCTGCTTCAAACAAACAAACAAATAAACAAAAACTATCAGAGATCTACCTGCCTCTGCCTCCCAGAGTCCTGGAATTAAAGAAGTGTGTCACCGTGCCCAGCTCTTTCTTCCTTATTTATTTCTTTTGAGACAGAGCCTCATGTAGTCCAGGTTGGCCTCAAAGTCATTATGTAGCTGAGGACAGCCCTGAATTCCAGTCTTCTTGCCTCCACTTCCCAGTACAGGCATGCATCACCACATCTGCTTTATGTGGTGCTGGGGGTCAATCCCCGGCCTGGGTATGCCAGCAAACACTCTCCCAACAGCCCATAGTCTGTTTTGTTTTGTTTTTTTTTGTTTGTTTGTTTGTTTTTTTGTTTTTGTTTTTTTCTGAAACAAGGTTTCTCTGTGTAGCCCTATCTGTCCTGGAATTCACTCTTCAGACCAGGCTGACCCCAAACTCAGAGCTAGGCCTGCCTTTGACTACTGGGAGTGCTGGTGTTAAAGACATGCACCACCATGCCTGGCTAATAGTCTATTCTCTTAATTTCCCTTTTTCCTACCCAGGCTGCCAGTATGGCTCAGCCTCCCCCGCCACCCCTTTTTTAGGGATCCTTCCATAGCAAAGTCTGAATGTCAATGAATACAGTTGGAAAAATCCAGTGACACTCCAAGCCCTACCTCCTGCTAGCCCTGAGCCTGCCTTCTGAGGTGGAACTAAGAGAGGTGGGGACAAGGACGATCGCTGGTTTTCTCCTAAACTTTTTGTAGGGCAAGAACAGAACATATGTGGTTCCCTTTGCTGGATTTTTCCACACATCCTGCTGCTGTTATTTCAAAATGTTTTGGGGGCAGAAGGTTCTGCGGGTTTCTCAAGAGAAGCCCAGGAGAGTGTGATCCTTTCTCTGGCCCCCTTTCTCTCTACCTTCCAGGTTTCTCTTCCACAGTTAGAAAAACAAGGTGGGTGGGAAGGGCTGCCGCCTGCACAGAGCTGGCAAAAGCGAGCGCCCTTGGCTCGGTCGGAACGGACGGAGCGGACGGAACGTGGCGGCGTTCCAGGTTGGGGAGTGGTGAAGCCAGGCTATTGATTAAACCTTGCTGGGCCTGCGGATTTAATCTCAACATCCAGGAATACAAAAGCTGGAATCTCTGTGAACCTTCCCTGGATCCTCAGCTAATTAACTCTGGGGGGTGCAGACAACAAGGCCAGATGGAAGCGAGGTCCCAGTGGGAAGGAAGTGAGCGAGCTGGGGGAGGGGAGACAGCATGCCTGGGAAGAGGGGAGGAGACGGGGTGCAGATCTCACCTCCGCTCTTTCCTTGTTGGACGATTGAGGCAAGTCATTGTCCTTTCTGAGCCTCGGCTTCCTTTCTTGTGAGTCAAAGAAGTCAGTTAGGAATCCTGTTCCCCTCCAGGGCTGTGTGCTGGCCTAGAAAATATCAGTTCTTCCTTCCTTTTTTTTTTTTTTTGTTTCCTTTTTTTTTTTTTAAAGATTTATTTATTTATTTATTTATTTATTTATTTATTTATTTATTTATTTATTTATTTATTTATTTATTTATTTATTTATTTATTTATTTATTTATTTATAAAGGTGCCAGATCTCATTACAGATGATTGTGAGCCACCATGTGGGTGCTGGGAATTGAACTCAGGACCTCTGGAAGAGCAGTCAGTGCTCTTAACCTCTGAGCCATCTCTCCAGCCCTTGTTTTCTTTTTTTCTAGATGCTGTCTGGCCATGGTCCTCCAGCCTCCAGTGAGGGCTGGGATTACAGATGTGCACCATGATGCCTAGCTAATAAGTGGCCACCCCACTGCTGAGCCACACCCCAGATCTACTCAGATCGACTCAGTTCAGGTCTCAAGCCCAGGACACTTCCCTAGTCTCCCACCCACTGGCTACTTTAGGTGACTCTTCTCTGGGTTCCTGGAATATTCTCGATACAATTAGCCTTAACAGCTGTTAATTTAAGGACTGGGGGAGGGGGAGGGACTTGGTCAGTAAGGTACCTGCCTCTCAAGTGTGAGGACCTGAGTTCTGATCCCCACCACCCACATAAAAGCCAGGCATGGTGGTGTGCATCTGTGACTTCAGTGCTGGGGATCTACCCAAACTGGTGAGCTCCAGGTTCAGTGAGACAATCTGTCTGGAGAGTGAATGAAGAGGACACCCGATATTGACCTCTGGTTTCCACCTATGTGCACACACATGTGCACATGTACACACCACACACATACATACACACAGGCACATTGTACATCAGCTATTAACTATAACATGTCAATATAAAAATAGAGGTCTCACTTCAAAGGGGAATAAGAATAGATAGTTTATTCTGAAGCCAGAGATGAGTGACTGTGGCCCAGAAACTCAGATTTAGGTTGCCCCAAATTCCATGTTCCATTGTGGGAGCTGTTTCATGAAATTTTTATAGGAGCAGAACAAAGAAAGTCATAAATCAAGACACTTTTCAAATCCATTGGTGGTAGCACCAGAGAGGCAGTTTACAGCTGACTAGGGAGAACTCTTCTATGGGCCTAAGATGTGTCTGAGGGTGCTTTTAGCCCTTTGATTGGCAGGACCAGAGTCTGTTACTACATTCCAAAAGGGCTGACAGAGACCTCTGTCTTTGTCTTTAAGTGTGAGAAAGGCTTGGTAGTGTAAAAAGATCAAAAGGTGAAGTCAGTCGTGTTTCCTCTTTTCAGAGTTAGACAGCTGGGAGGAGACGCCGTTAGTGATGAAAATGGACTCTAGGTATTACTTTGGGCCAAACTTGTGTTTGTATCTGAAAAAAAAAAAAAGGAAAGAATCAAAGGAGTATAGATTTTCGCATCAGGCATTTGCTGCTGGCCCAGTGTCAATCTGGGATATGGTGGCCTTCTCAGATATGGTAGGGTCGCCTGCTTCTTCTTATCTTAGATTAAGCAACACAGGCTTGTCCTACAAAGCCATTTGCACAGCACTTGGTCATCATGAATGCTCAGGTGACTTCTTTAAAAAAACAACAACAACAAACCCTTTTAAAGTGAGAACAAACGGGGTTCCAATTCATTTGTTTTGAGCCGAGCGTGGTGGTGCATGCCTGCAAGCCACTCAGGAGGCAGAGGCAGAGGCAGGCAGATCTCTGTGAGTTTGAGGCCAGCCTGGACAGTGAGAGCTATATTGTGAGACCTTGCCTCAAAAATGAACAAATAACGATTTCAGATTAAGAGAAAGCCTAAAAAAAGTGATTCCTAATGTAGCGCCGCTTTACAGAAGCGGCTTCTCCATGCTGTGTCTTGGGCTGCTCTCCTGGGAGTGACAGGCTGAGGATATCTGGGGCGTCAGTTCTTAGGATGCTCCCTCAGAAAAGTCGTCCACTATTCTGTCTGACCCGGGGACAGAGGATGGATTTCCCTTTTTGGTGCCAGTGGCACTTAAAGCACACCAAGTGAACCTCTGGCCAGAAAAACAGAAACAAAAGAACCCAAGGTAACATGCAAGCCATGCTTAGCAGGGAAAGTCTGCCAAGGGACAGGGAGGGACACGCACCAACAGTTCTTCAAGAGGGATCTCAACGCAAGCCTTCAGAAACGTTAGCAGTGAGCAGACAGAGCTCCACATGGCCATCCTTAGCAGCCTAAGCAATTCCCCTAAGCTTGAAGGACCCCAACTCAAGCTACACTGAGATTCAAGGAAAAATATAAGACATGTCCAAGTGTGAGGATGGCTTCCCAGAGGGAAGAAGCCTTTATAAATGGGTTTGTTTGTTTGTTTGTTTGTTCGTTTCGAGGCAGGGTCTCTAAGTAGCCTCTGCTGGCCTGGAACTAACAGAAATCCACCTGCCTCTATCTCTGCCTCCCAAGTGCTGGGATTAAAGGTATATACCCACCTCCTTTTTTTTAGCTTTTATCTTAAAACAGGCCATAATCATTGATATAACTATGGATTAATCCTCTGGACACTGTGTAAATATATGTCACTATGCTTGGTTTAATAAACAAGCTGTTTGGCCAATAGCTGAGCAGGATAAAGTTAGACAGGAAAGCCAAACAGAGTGGTGGGATGAGAAAGGGCAGAGTCAGAAGGTCACCAGCCACATGCAGAGGGAGCAGGAGATGAATGTGCCATGTTAATAAAGGTACTGCCACATAGCTGAGCGTAAATAAAAAATATGGGTTAACTTCAAGTGTAAGGGTTTGCTAGTAAAATTCAGTTTTTGTTTATTTTTGGTGTCTCTTTTCAACTCTTATGTAGTTTTCAAGTCTTCTTAATTATTGTAAATGACCAACTTTATCATTTCTCTTCTAGATCATTTTACATTCCAATTAAAGCAGGCTGCCCATTTGTGATTTTTTTTTTCTTTTAAACTTTATGGCCGAGGACTTCTGGTTCACTATGCAAAAATAAGCCAATTTGGAAGTAGTAAATGCTCCCCACTGAGGGGGACTCTTACCTTTAGCTAGTCTATTTTTTTTAAAACACTCATAAGTTGAATTCACATCCTAGTCAAACACAAAACCATCTGGAGTACAAAGTATTTGTTTTTCTTCAAACATTTCCCCACTCTTTACATTAGATATAGGAGAAATGTTCAGAGAAAAGAAAAGGAGAAACAAGATGGCTAGCAAGTCTGAAAAACAGTCCGAGTCCATAATGCTTTCAGAACCTGAAAACAGAACCAAACTGACCGTGGAAACCAAAAAAATGCTTTCAAAGCAAGCAAACAAAACAGACACCTTAAACCAAATACTTCGAAAGCAAACCAGAGACACAGAGGCATCTACCAACCAAGCGAGATCCCAGAGGGCCAGGAAGTTCTCTCACACTCCAGCTGAGGAGGAGGCCGGGTGCCTTGGACCCAGAGGGTACCCTGTTTCCATTCAAGTGACTTCTCCTGTCAAAAGTGGCTCATTCCTGGAACACCGTTGACCGTCCGAGCGAAAACACAGCTCTCACCTCAAAGGGGAGAAGTGGGAGTTTATTCTGAAGCGGGATATGAGTTACCGTGGCCCGGAAACTCAGATTTAGGTTGCCTCCAGTCCCATGTTCCGTTGTGGAAACTGTTTTAGGAAGGTTTTATGGCAACAGAACAAAGAAAGTCATAAATCAAGACACTTTTCAGACCCACCGGTGGAAGCCCAGAGAGGCTCTATACAGCCCAGCAGGGAGGAGAACTCTGCTACGAACCTGAGATCCCGAGCGCTCAGCCCTTTGGTTGGTGGAGCTACAGTTTGTTAACATTGCAAAAGAGTTCTACCTGTTAGTCACAGGATATTAGTTCTAACTTTATCTGCTAAGTCGCAGGATGTGAAGTCCAACTTTGTGTCACAAGCTGAAGTTTCCTAAGCCCTTAGCCTTTACTGAGTGCCCAGAACTCTTATCAGGCCATTCCCAGAATCATCTAGTTGGGTTCTCAAACCATACCCATGTGACAGTCAGATCTGAGTCTGAGAGAGGTGAGTTTGGGTACCTAGTGGGGCTGGGATGGTAACCCAGGGCGATGAAGTCCCAGCCCCATCCCTGAACATAGGGTTTGATGGTTTTTTGGTTAGTTACTTGTATTTGGCCTCTCTTCAGCTAGGAACCCCAGAAGTCAAGGGTCTTAGCTACCTTGTACTCCATGTCATTGCCCCAGAAGGAAATTCAAATCACATTGTGGTCCATGCATTTGAGGTTCCCTAAACCTGTACTCACTGATGGATTCATCTAGACGGGCTGGCCAGCAGGCCCCAGGGTTACCTCCGTCTCAGCTTTCCCAGGGCTGAAGTTGCAAGTACATGAGTTGCACCTATCTTTTTACCTGGGGACTAGGGATCCGAACGCAGGTCCTCACGCTTGTACGGCACGCACCTTTCCAGCAGGATCATCTCTGAAGTCCCCATCCCCTGAAATTTTACATCTTAAAGACCAAAGCCTAACCTTGCTATTGAGAAAGCTCAAGATCCCAGTAGAGGTTCAGTAAAACACAAAGGTCAAAACAGGACGTTCTTTGGGCTCTTTGGGAGCCAGTAGCAGAGAAGAAGCTGTCCTGGGAGATGGAATTTCTTTCCCTCAATGCTTAGGCCCAAGGTCTCTTCACTCTACAGTGAGGTTAAGACATGCTTCCCATGCTTGCTTGTGTGTCTAAAAGAAAGTTCTGTTTTGTTTTGTTTCTAAAGGAGGCAGATAAAAGGGGCCTAGGGCCACGTGTGCTGAGTCACTAACCTGGCTCAAACATCACTGGCCTGTCTCTTACAGCCCTTTCCCTGACATTGGACAGCCTTGCAGCTCTGGGGTCTGGTTTTCCCTCCAGAGAGCCCTGAACCTTCTGAGTATACATTATTGTGTTATCTAGATTACTATTTACAATAGTTCACAGACACGGGTACACAGAGCAGTGATGGAGGGGGGGGGGCGTCATGAGAACGGGTGATGTTCAGATTCATTTGTTTGCCCTTTAGAGTTATAGAGTCCTCTTCCTCAAAACACCATTTAGTAAGAATCTAGAAATAAAGATGGGAAATTAGAGTCTCTCCAGGAGAAAATCCGGCTGCCAATAGAGGACTGCAAAGGCCCATAGACTTCCCCTTAATTGAGGTCATAAAACAAACAGAAAAAACTGCCTCCAGGAGGCCGAGTTCTCTTTGCCTAAGGCTGTTAACTTCACAAACTTTCTAAAAAAAAAAAACAAAAAAAAAAAAAACACCTCAGGGAGCACCTTTGGAAGGCAGGTAAGACTAGAGAGTGCCCTTAAGACCAGGGTCAAGAGGGCTGGGGGAATAGTCCAGTTGGTAAAATACTGCCACACAGGCTTGCAGATCGGATCTGATTGGAGTTTGGCACCCAGCATGTAAAAAGATGGGCATGGTGACAAGCTCTTATCGTCCCTGTGCTGGGAAGGCAGGGCCAGGCTGGTGACAGGTCTCAATGAGAGACTTTATCTCTGGAAATAAAATGGGGGACTGTGAGCCTGTTCTACCACTCAACTTAAGTAGGTGAGTTCGATCCCCAGAATCCACTGTGGAAGACTCCTGAAAGCTGTCCTCTGACCTCCACATGTATGTGCTGTGGTGTGCATCACACACACACACACACACACACACACACACACACACACACCTGCACACACAGAACCATGCATACCACTGCACACAAAATATTTCAGAATCAAGAGATTATGGAAGTAGCCATTCTTCTATAAATTATCATTTTATGTGTGTGGGGTTTTTATCTGCATGTATGTCTGAGTACCACAAGCATGCCTTGAGGCCAGAAGAGGGAGTCAGGTCCCCTGGGACTAGAGATACCAGGGTTCTAAGGCATCACGTGGGTGCTGAGAATCAAACCTGGGTCCTCCGGAAGGGAAGAGCAGTCAGTGCAAGCCATCTCTCAGCTCCCCAGAAGTGGCCATCCTCAATGTGTTTGGATCCAGCATGTGGGAGTATCTCTCTCAAGGCATGGTGGGATGCTCTCCTGGAGGCAAGAGAGCAGCCTAGGACATCAGTGGCTCAATCTCCAGGGTGATGTCCTCTCAGCCAAGTGTGAACTCCTCCATCTGACCCAGCACTTGAGTGTGAATGGCTCTAGGGGGTTTCTGTCTTTGGTGCTAGTGGGACTCTTTTGAACACTACACGGGGGGCAGTGAGGTGGTTCAGTGGGTAAAGGTGCTTGCTGCTAAGCCTGATGATCCGAGTTTTGATCCCAGGGATGAGGTGGTTGGAAAAGAGAACCAACTCCTGAAAACTGTCACTGACCTCCATGTCCATATTGTATAACATAGGTATCTATGCACACAACCCTGCCATGCACATACATTCACACAAATAAACATAATGCTTAGAAACAGTATAAAAATAAAATAAACACTGTATGGATTTATCACCAGGAAACCGAACCAAAGGAAAGAAACCAAGGAAACATTTAAGCTGCAACTA
The DNA here is from genome assembly GCF_949786415.1 of Peromyscus eremicus. NCBI lineage: Eukaryota > Metazoa > Chordata > Mammalia > Rodentia > Cricetidae > Peromyscus > Peromyscus eremicus. The sequence continues at coordinate 68,246,525 of NC_081423.1, forward strand.
AGTCAGTCCAGCTAAGCAGTGGTCAGGGAATCTCATCAACAATACTTGAGATGGAACCCAGACAAATCCCCGGAAGATGTCAGTGGTGACAGGGACCCAGGCAGAGCTCTGCACTGTCACCCAAGGCAACCAGAAAAGTTCTCTTAATCTTTAAAAAGCTGGATTCAGGCGAACCTAGGATTTGTGTCTTTGACACAAAAAAGAATTTCATAAATAGCCAGTATGAAACAGAGTCAGGCATTTACTAAAAATACAAAGAAATGCACCCAAGCGAAGAATAAAAATACATCCCAAAGCATGGCTGTGGGCTTCTCAAAGGAGAGCCACTTTAAACCATGGAAGGGTGTAAAGAGAAAGAGAAACACTCTTTTTTTTTTTTTTTTTTTTTTTTTAAAGATTTATTTATTTATTATGTATACAGCATGTATGACCAGAAGAGGGAGCCAGATCTCATTAGGTGGCTGTGAGCCACCATGTGGTTGCTGGTAATTGAACTCAGGACCTCTGGGAGAGCAGTCAGTGCTCTTAACCTCTGAGCCATCTCTCCAGCCCGAGAAACACTCTTGATAAGAACACAACATACCCCAGTGTGGGTGTGGGTCTCCCTAGGGGAGTCGTAATTAACTGTCTTAGCATTATCTGCCATTTGGTGGCTCTGGGGGGTTACTAAGAAACCTTTATTTCCCCCTTCTCTCTCTTCATTTTTTAAAATGCATTTATTTAGTGTGTGTGTGGAGGTCAGAGGACCCTTGCAAGGTTCTCTCCTTCCAGCATGTGGGTCCTGGGGATGGATGGACTTCAGGCTGTCAGGCTTGCCAGTGTGTGTTTTTACCCACTGGGCCGGCCATTCACTGGCCTTTCTATCTCTCTTTGATAAGGGAGATTATAGGGTGTCTCTAGAGATGACATCTGATAAGGTAAAACCAGGAACCACTTGGTGGCACAGAGAAATCCTTTTATTCTTCAGAGGGGGATTCCTAAACTGTAGGTTTACACACAGAGGGAAAGGCAAATGTCAATTGTGTTGGAATTCTTGAATCTGGGGAGAGGCTTCAACCAGACCCCAGGCTAAGGGGTTCCTTTCCCTTCTCACGTCCCTGTAATTTGTCCTGTCTTTTTCTTCTGCTTCACTTTGTCCTCAGATCGAGCCTTCCCTGTTGCAGACAGGGCCACACAAGTGAAAGCCTGTGGACAAGGACTGTGACTCATCTCTGAACACCCGTGGGCCAGCGGGCACACCCAGGCCCCAGCAAACTCAGTCGTGAAAGCTGGACTGAGTTGGTTCCCGGTAACTGTTTATTGGTGGAGGTCATGGGGGCAAGATTATCACTGCCATCTTCCTCCCGCCCCCCTTTATAGAGGAGGAAGTTGCAATCAGAGACAGAGGAAAATTGCCCAAGGCCATCCCTGAGTCAGAGGAAGAGAGCAAAGACTTGAACTCGGAACCTTGAGTTTTTGGCTGGGGCATGAGGGTGGGTGTGGGTGTTTTGGGCTGAGTAAGAGGAAGAAACTGCTTCAGGGCTCGGCACTGGGCAGGGCTTTCCCATCCCGGTTGCTTGGGCTGGCAGCTTTATGGTCCTTCAAGTTCCTGGGACATGATAGTGCCCATCTCTCTTCTAGTCACCCCAGATCAGGCTTGGTTCCTTCTGAGGGAGGCCAGGCTCCAGATATCTGGACCATGTGACAGGTAACTGGTTTATGGCAGGCCAGGCCAGGACTGGAATTAGGGCTGGAAACAACAGGGAAGCTGGAGGTGGACTTGGAGATAGGATGTGATAGCCAGGGCACTTGGAAAGCCATGGAGTCAGGAATGTCAGAGAGAAACATCAGGTGACCACCTCAAGCGCCCTATTCATAACTAGCATGTGTCCTCAGAGGGCCTGCCCTGCAGCCTGGCTGGAACATATACCGCCCCCCCCCTCTCCTGGCCAGGGGCCCCACCGCACTGTCTTTTTAAAATGAATACAGAAGTCACTAATCAATAGTAGCCTTTTCAGGCTATCGAATCTCTCCCCTGTTTGTCAGGGGTTCCAGGGACATCCTGAATCCTTAAATCCTCCCCCTTCATTCCTAAAAGAGACATTTTCAGCCCCACAAACACAAATCCACCCTCCAAATAAGGCTCAAAGAGAGTGGAACGTAACGCTCCCAGGTTAGAGGTTAAATTCCAGAGCGGAGCAGACAATAAGACCCTGAGCCTGATGGGGACACTCCTCCCCCACCCTGTCTCTCTTTAGGATCAAAGCTGCCTGGGTAGGCTGTGTGATCCTAGGCCAGAGAGAGCAGGCCGGTCTGTAACAAAGGAGGAAGCCCCTTTGCTTGTATTGTCCTGATGAAGCCATTCCTCTGGAGGGGTTCAAAGGCTGGTCTTGAGGCAGGGAGAGCGTGATGAGGATTTGGCAACGGATGGGGAAGTACCTGGACCAGAAAACGGGGCTTCCTGTTGATGGAGGAGTCCAGGTGTACTGCTTGATTCCTTGTCCATCTCCCCAACCCCCGTCCCAGATTCCCCATGAGATTCAGGGGTCCAAGGCAGAGATCGATGTCAAGAAGCGCTTGCCCCGAAGCGAGGCCAGATCCATTTCTCTGGAAATAGGAGACGGTTTCTTCAAGGAATCTTTCTTTGCTGAAAACTCTTCCTGACTGACGGGAGAACTTTGGGTACACTTAGACCCTTGATTTTTTTTTTTTCTCTTCCCAAGGTCAAGGGATCTCAATAGCAACCCGCCCTTTCCCCTGTGGGGTTTCCTAGTAAGCCATTTTACAAACCCACTTTCTATTGTGTCTTACACACACACACACACACACACACACACACACACACACACACATCACCTTCCCACCATTTCCCCAATTCCATGCCTTTTCCAGCTCTCCAACTCTTCACTACTCCCCATCTTGGCTCAGCACGGAAAACACTAGTAAAAGCCGTTTAGGGAGCCTGGCTCACGGCTGGAAGAAGGGTCACGGTTTCCTTAGAATTTAGTTTGCATGTGTTTCAGCGGTGGAGTGCTTGCCTAGCATGAGAAATAGGGAAAGAAAAGGAAGGGGGGGGGGGGTAGGGGGAAGGATCTCCAGTACCGAGAAAGGAAACTCAAAACAAAATCAAGTTTGGAACAGCCTCGGAGGAAAATGATGAGACTCGAGAAACAGCTACCGCTATCTGAAAGAGCTTCTCACCGGGCAGCTCTTCAACGAACAGCATTGCAAAGCTTTCAGCCCTCCTGATTCTCGGGTCATTTACATCCACCCTGCCCCAAATCAAGTTCACTCCAAAGACGCACTAGGAGACCCGGCACAGTGGTGGGTGGTAACATGATGGAAGGTACGAATCTGGGAAGACACCCCTGAGGGTCAGGTACCTCAGGATAGCCCATCTCTGTTGCCGATCAGTGACGAGGAAGAGGATGGGGGGCAGAGTGAGAAGACATTTCCAAACCCTGCCCATGCGGAGTAGGTGAGGGGTCCTTTCACCGCGGATTAAGGTAGCAGGGTAGGCGGGGAGAGGATTCTTTCAGACCTGAGACTGGACGAGGCGAGGGGAGGCTCCGCCAGGAGGAGGAGCCGCCTCCCACGTCCTGCTGTCGGGGCTCCCTCCGGTCGTGGCTCTGCTATAAAGCCTCCACCAGCATGATCGCGACGCCTCCGGTGGCTTCCCTGGTGCCTGACCCCGTGCTGGGCAGCGGCTTTGCCCTCAAGCACCATGCAGCTGCTTCTTGCTCTGTTGGCGCTGGCTTACGCAGTCGGCTCTACCGCAGGTACCCTCGGGTGACCCTCTGCGCCCCCAGCCCCGCTCCCCTTGCCAGCGCGCTCCCGCTGCGCACGTTTCCTTCAGGGAACCCTGAGGGTGCCCCGGACCTGGCTTTGCGATCGCGTGGGTGTCTACACGTGTCCGCGCGCAGCTGAGGGAGAGCGTGTGCCCGCATGTGCGCGGCCGTGGGGTGTCCGCGGGCGGACGCGCGTGTGATCTGTAGCGAGGATGCTTCTCCAACCCGCCTGGATGCACGCTCCTTTCCTCGCCGTGGTTCTCCCGGGGCTGCCCCTGGGTGGCGAGTGGCCGGCCGTCTGACCTGCAGGGACTCTGAGCCGGTAGCTCTTGCCCGCCCAGAACAAGCGCAGCAGGTTGGATGTTTGGGGGTCCTAGCGTTCCCCTCTCCCCACCTTGGGTTCCTGGCCTCTGAGCTGCAAGCTCCCTTCTTCCCAGCCCCCAGCGCTGGATTGGGAACCTGGCGGGGGGCATCCCAAGACCCAAGTCCCTGGCCAAGCCGGTCTTTCCGGACAAGGTGATTTTCGTTTAAAGATTAATGGTGAGATCGAGCTCTTAATTATTCTTCTAGGTGGGAGGTAGCGGTAGAGGCGTGTTAATATTTGATAAGGAGCTAAAGGCGATTCTAGCGGCTGGCACCTTCTCCGCTACCCCATAGCTCTTCACAAAGACCTCATCTCTTAGTCCGCAGGCAAGCTATCTCCTCCAACGGGATAGCTTCCTGAGTTAAGGTGTTCAGCCCTTGGAATGGAGCGGGGGGTTGAGGGAGCTCTCGGCTGCAGAGGAGGAAAGAGAACGCTCCCCGATGCAAGAGGGACTTAGCTTGGAGGACGTAAGGGCAGGGGAAAGAGCAACTAACACAATGAGAGAGAGAGAGAGAGACAGAGAAACTGATTGAAGAAAAGGTTGTGTTGGATATTTGAAACGACTTAGTAGAAAGGAAAATGTTTCTAAATTAGCAGGTGCCTCCTAGCCGTTTACCTTGGGTAAGTCACGTAACATGTTTTGTCGCTTACAAAGCAGGTATAGGAACTCTGCTCCTGGGTGCTGTTTGAAGGGTAATCCATATGAGAATTTAGACAGTACCTGCCGGCTCTGGGCAGAAGTACTCTACAAGATGGTCATGAGGCTCAGCCTGGGGCCATGTAGGCAGGAATCCATCTCTGCTGACCTCTTTACACAAACCGTTCGCGGTTTAGTTCCAGGACCACCTTCCTTCAGGCGTCATCCTGCAGGGATTGGAAAGTGCGCAGGTCGCACGGGACTATCCTTAGAGGGAGGAGGGGAATATTCCATCCCTCCAGGGTCCCAGACCCCGAGCCCAGCCGGGAGGTCGGGGCTGAGACTTTGCCCAGAACACACCGGGTTCTGCTGAGCTGGTTGTAGGAGTCTTCTCCCTCCCCTCAGAGTGAGGGTGGGGTGAGCAAGGTCCATTAAAATGACTTCAGTCCTCTCTAAAAGGCCTCTGAACCAGGGGCCAAAATAAACCCTTCCTGCCTTAAAAAGGGGAGGGGGAGGGGAGGCTTGTGACCAGGGATGGAGAACAGTGGCTGGATGAGGGGCAAGGTTTTTGTCTCTCAACCCATCTCTGGTCCGGCATTAGGTAGGACGCGGAGCTGGGAGCCCTCTATCCTTCCCAGACCCTTTATCTTGGGCATGGCCAGACGCAGTGAGCTACTTACTCTTTGCAATGGTTGCCCTCAGAAGCAAGTGTGAGAGCCTGAGCTGAGCTGACCGGTGCCACCTGACTGTAAGATGCCGACCTGACTCCTGGCCTCGGCCTCATCAGCACTATGTTTTTCTGGCCACCACCTCCTGAAGAGAGGGTAGTTACAAGAGTGTTCAGCCAGGCAGGTCAAAAGTCTCTATGATTAAGACAGTGGATCAGAGGTCACACTACGCAGGGAGCTGGGGCCAGAGCCAGGGAAGGGAAGATTCCTGAGAAATGCCCAGATGGTCTCCCCGTGGGGCGGGCCTGAGGGTTCTGCCCTCCAGCACTGGCTTTCTCCAGGAATAGCTTCCCCTTGGGCCCCAAGTGCTGGTGTGTGTGTGTGTGTGTGTGTGTGTGTGTGTGTGTGTGTGTCTCCCACGACTCTTCGTGATAGCTCATTCTACTTCCAGGTCCTCTGAGGGAGAGTGACTCAGGGAGACCAGAACAGCTCCTCTCCTCAATGTGACTGGCTAGTCCTTCATCTGGTCTGCGAGTTTGGGGTAGAGGCAGAGCAGGGCTTGGAAGGAAAGGGAGCAGACTCCAGTCTCAGAGGCTCTCGACCCACCTAGAGTGGGATGGGCACTGCCCTCTTCAGAGTGGATTCATGCATACCACCCCGAGTGCAGCAGCTCCCAGAGAGGAGATCACCACGGGGGAAAACCCCGTGTCTCTAAACAAGGCTATGCTAGCTGGGCAGCAGGAATGAACTCTGACCTAGAACTAGGAAACTAGAAAATCCAAAGAGGCCCTTGGAGGTCAGTTTCCTGAGTGGACTCACTCTTCTAGCCTAGAACCTTGCTCCTCTTGGCTACAAAGAGCCTGGTTTTATACTTCACTCTCCACCCTGTCTCCATTTCAGGGACAGCTCCCCTGCCCAGACTCAGGAGGAGATGGGCCTTGGAGACGCATAGCTCAAATAGTCTAGGGTACACACCTGTAGTCCAAGCCTGAGCTATCTAAGGGAGATGCTGTCTTAAAAACAAACAAACAAACAAACAAACAAACAAGGACTGAGTCTATAGCGCAGTGGTAGAGCATTCGCCTGGCATGTGCAAGGCCCTGGGTTTGATTCCTTCCACTGGAAGAAAAATAAAACAAGACAAACCCCCACAGAGCTCCCAGAAGGGAGGGGCTGGTGAGGTAGGGTGAGGACTCTTAGCTGAGCCCAGCACAGCACTTTTCTTAGCAATGTCCTCATCCATGAATTCTTTCCAGCTCCCTCCATGTCTTTCCCTCTCCTGCCTTGGCTTAGTTTTGGCCATCTGCTCACTGACAGGAGGCCAGGGAGGAGGGGCAGAGCTGTCCGTGAACTTTATTGAGTGCAGGCTGCCTGGAGGAGTCCATACCATCTCTCATTTCATCATCCCCACAGTCTAATGCGTGGACGTGTTGGCTCCATTTTACAGATGATAAAACCAAAGCGTAAGGGACCATTCTCAAACACAGGGCTCCTAAGTGGCTCAGTCAGAATTCTAACTTTGGAGGAGGGGCTTCATTCACCCTGTTGGTGAAAAAGCATTCTGTGTGTGTGTGTGTGTGTGTGTGTGTGTGTGTGTGTGTGTGTCTTTCTCCTGTAGACCTTATTTTTAGAGCAGATTTAATTTTACAGGAGAAATGGAGCAGAGTGCCCGTATGTGCCATGGCCCTCACGGGTTCCCTCGTCAGTAGATAACACTGCTACGTCACATTTGTGATGCCGCTTTCTTCAGTAATACTGGTTCTTCTGTCTTCAGAGTTGTGACAATTCAGAGCGGACCTTGACAAAGCAAAAGGGGCATTAAGGAGGAGTTACCCATCTGCCTGGATCAGCACCCTCTTCCCCAATCCCTAAGGCAGCCTGGCTGGAAGGCTGGAACCCACCCCATTGTTCCAGAAAGGAGGATTGTCCTAAGCCTTCACTCTCAACTGAACCTCCTTTTAGGTTACAGGCAGGATGCAGGAGGGAAGAGAAGTTGATTACCCGGGGACAGAGCTGAGCAGCCTTAGAGAGGCCTCTGAAGATTAGCATCCTAAGCATGCGGAGCACTCGGTGTTACTGACATTCCTATGATTGTTTTACTTTATTTCATTTGGTTTTTCCAAACAGGCTTTCTCTGTGTAGCCCTGGCTGTCCTGGAACTTGCTCTGTAAATCAGGCTGGCCTGGAACTCAAGAGATTGATTCCCTTGCCTACCCCATCCACCCCGCCCCCATTCGGTGCTCTGAGACAAAAGACATGCACCGCCACCACAAGGCCATTCCTTTGATCATTAAGTCTGCTTCCCTGGGGACTTCAGTCCCACACTCCAGAAACCTTCCATCCCAACCCAAGAGACGGCTTTAACACCAGAGTTTTTCCCAGGCTCGGGTCCACAGGGCTGTGTGAGCAATTCACGCGCACACCCGGGACCCACATTCTTCCTGTCTCTCTCTGTTCCAGGCGCAGACTGGTGCTATGAGATTCAAGCCAAGGAGCCCAACAGCCACTGCCAGAGTGAGTACTACCTGTCAGTCATCAGCTCCTTCCAACACGGGCACACTTGCACACATGTCCAGCACTCAGTGACTAGGAGACAATGACTGTCACTGAGGTTTACATTGGAAACTAAATTAGTAACATATTTGCTATTTTTTCCCAACACAATGGAGGCTTGCCTCTGGTCAAGCCCTTTGAGGTGGAAGTGGGAGGTGGTTCTTGGTAGGTTGTTTGTTGTCGGAGTGCTGAGGCATCCAGGGTCTTGCACATGCTAGACGAGAAGCATTTTACCACGGAGCCACATACACACACACACACCCATTGCCTCCTTGGCACTTATGCTAATACTGACCAATTTCCCTGTAGCCTGCTGTGTTGAAGGACTGCCAATCTCTTGCCCCTACCTAGCTGAAAGTTGGAGTTGCCTGCCTGGCTCTTCCTCCCCGGCCCTTCTTCCTCCCTCTCATTCCGTAGATAATGCCTTGTCAGGTCCAGCTTCCTCCCATCACAGCTCTTCCACGGAGTCCTCCTCCACAATTTCCAAAGCTGAAGAGGTGTCAACCACTCAGCAACTTTTAGTCTTCCCAACATTCCCTGGAAGTGCCTTAGGGGTCCAGGTTCCCACCGAGAAAGCCAGAGCTCAGCACCCTGAGGTTACTCCAATCCCGGAGCTCTTAGTCATCCATGGCAAGCCTGCTTCTCACTCCACTCCTCTCTCCAACACCCCAACCCTCAGCCACATCAGAGACCACTCACCTGCCTAGGCCAGCATGTCCGAGGAGGGCAGAATTCTGAGACTCATGCCCTGCGACAGGATCTCGCCAGCATCCTGAGACCTTGACTCCTATCTCTGGGTGAGTGCGCCCTTGACCCTCAGACCTTTCTTCCCTGCTCAGGACCTGCCGACTGGACTGGGGACTGTCAGAAGACCCACCAGTCTCCCATCAACATCATCACCACTGAGGCGAAGGAGAACCCCAACCTGAAGCCCTTCACCTTCACTGGCTATAACCAGAAGAAGAAGTGGATAGTTAAGAACGATGGACACTCAGGTGGGTCTTGTGTGGGCTGGGTGGAATCCCCAGGCAGGGTTAACTGTGCCGGGATGGTGAGTTGCTCCGGCATGGAGGTGGGAGGAGCCACCAAGGAAGCTTCTAGAGAGGGTACACCAGCTAGTTATGTTTTTAGTCATTTCATCAGAACAGTGGGGGTGAGGGGAGGGACTATTCCTGGAAGGAGGGACCCGACCTTTGTGAAAGCACAGAGGCGTGAAACCCGCTTGGGTGTTTGGGTGGGGAGCTGTGCATGGGAGCAGCTGTGTGTGGAAGGAGGCCATAGAGGGAAGCTAGGAGGAGCTGACCAAGGCCCAGAACAGGTCACCAGGGCTGAGGAGTTTGGATGTTATCCCGGGGATGCCAGGATACCACGGAGGGAGTCAAAGCAGAGGCAGGCCCAGGACAGGGCTACATTTTGGGATGCGTATAGGAGACGACAAGGTGAGCAGGGAGAGAGAGGGTGAGGCAGGCAGGGAGAGTGCAAGCTGCGTCCCGCGCCAAACCCCTCAGGGCCCAGGCCTCAAACAGTGAAGGTGGGAGCTGGGCTCGGAACTGGGAGGCCAGTGTGAGGACCACCCACTCTGGTGTACCCCAGTGAAAATGATGCTGGGGGACGGAGTCTTCATTGCTGGAGGAGACCTGCCTACACAGTACCAAGCTGTACAGTTGCACCTTCACTGGTCACAGGATGTGGACAGGGGCTCAGAACACAGCATTGATGGGAAACACTTTGCCATGGAGGTGAGGAGCCTTTGAGCTGGTACCTGGGCTGGGTTCCGGGTGTGTACCCACCTTGGGCAGGATGAGTGGTCCAGCTCCCCATAAGTCATCCATCCACACACACCCCCCCCCCAGATGCACGTCGTCCATGAGAAGGGGACATCGAGCAATGAGGTGCAGGACTCCAAGGACAAGAATGCAGTGCTGGCGTTCATGGTTGAGGTGGGACTCCCATCCCCTCAATCCTGGAGGTTGCCCGTCCTCCTCCTGAAAGAGCTGCTTGTCCCTAGCAGCTCCCCAGGACCTCTCTCTAGCTCCCTTCCCTTCCATTCCAGGTGGGAGATGAGGTGAACGAGGCCTTCCAGCCGCTGGTGGAGGCACTGTCCAGTATCTCCAAACCCAGTGAGTCAGGACCGGGGAGGGCGTGGCTTCGTCCCACAATGGAAGGGGCAGAGGTGCTGGGGTGGGGGCTCTCAAGAGGGCCATGTGTTAGGGACTTGGTTTTCCACCCCAGACACAAACACCACAATGAAGGAGAGCAGGCTGCAGGACTTGCTTCCTAAGGAGGAGAAACTGGTTCACTACTTCCGTTACCTGGGCTCCCTGACCACACCGAACTGTGACGAGACGGTTATCTGGACTGTGTTCAAGGAACCCATTAAGCTCCACCAGGACCAGGTACTCAGGCCTGGGGCAAGGTGCAGTCTCCCATGCGGAGCCTCGTTCCTCAAAGCCCTCCCACAGGTCTCGGGTGGGGAGATGAGAATCCCTGTGTCAGTCCTTGGGTCTCCCCTGGCCGAGACAGACAAGAAAGCAAGCTGTCTGCCACTTTCCTGAGTAGAGGGCCCTGTGAGAAGTCATGGAAAGGGTGCTCAGAACAGGCTTCCAGAAAAGTGGGGGAGTTAGGCAACCAGCATTTCAAGGGGAGCTCAGGTTGGCTTTCCTAAGTGCTGTCAGGAACCTTTCAACAAACAACGCTTGAGTCTACAACAGCCCCCGGGAAGATGGCAGGAAGCCCAAAGGACCAAAATCCCTTGGGCTTACAGCAGGGATTCTCAACGTGTGACATCAACATCTTCACCAGTGAGAATTTTCTAGAGATGCCCATTTTTTTAGGCTCACTCCCTAGCTATTGAATCAGATATTCTGGGGTCCCCTAAACTCCTTCATCTAGAGCCACTGGGTCATCAACCGTGATGATGACAGGCCCGGAAAGGTATCAGCAGAGGAAAGGAAAGGCAGTGGCACTCAGCTCCCCACCAGTGCCACCTTCGATACTCTTGGTAGTCATTCTGAGCCCCTCTCTTCCTTTCTGATGTGGCTCCGAGAGGTGACGTGTCTGGTCTGAGGTCACACAGCAAGGAGCATGGCTCCGCCTGCTGAGCCCGGTCTCTTCCACAGTTCCTGGAATTCTCAAGGAAGCTCTACTATGACAAAGAACAGAAGCTGAATATGAAGGACAATGTGAGGCCCCTGCAGCAGCTGGGTAACCGCCAGGTGTTCAAGTCCCATGCCCCAGGACAGCTGCTGCCCTTGCCCCTGCCCACCCTGTTGGTCCCTACGCTCACCTGCCTGGTGGCCAGCTTCCTCCAGTGATGGACCACTTCTGGATATGTGACCTCTGACTTCAGCCCTTAGGGGATATGGCTTTGCTTTCTGACTTTGCAGGTTGGACTTTGGGGACTATTAAAATACGGGTAGCTGGCTGCGGAGGTGCACACCTTTAATCCCAGCACTGGCAAGGGCAGACACATGGATCTCTGAGACTGAGGCCAGCCTGCTCTCCATAGAGAGTTCTAGCCTATCCAGGTTTACAAAGGGAAACCCTGACTTCCACCCACCCCCTCCCCACAATTGAACAAAAATAAAATATGGTTATATTTTTGGAGAAACCTCTTGCAAGTCTTTTTCTTTTAACTCTCTAAAATCATCTTGTTCCCTTCACCCCAGTCCTGACAGGGCAGGGAGATTTCTTCCAAGTAGGTATGACCCTCACCCTGTCTGTGTATGTGAATGCCTTATCCACACACATTCCCTCACATCTCAACCTCAGGAAGATGTTGAAGGTACCTTAGAGCACCAACAAGAAAAAAGCCAGGGGACTTCTGGCCCAGGCTCTTCATTTACAGTGGGGGAAGTGGAGGCCTGTGAACAGAGGCTGCATGACGGCCACGTATTGGAGCCAGAGTGGAGGCGACTTGCGGTTCTGGGTGTCCACCCGTCACAGGGTGGGGAACAGGGAATCATTCCTTTGCTCCCAGCAATGATATCGGCAGATAACTGGGCAGGTGACGGGAACAAAACCAGATGCCTGGGGTTCAGTCCAGGGCAGGGACAGAAGACGCCCACTGTCCAAGAGGTCAGAAGACAGTGACATAGGAAGCCCAGCTGCCCTTTGCATGGGTGGCCAGGGCCAGGGGCACCTGCGAGGGAAGGAGCCATCTGGATTCAACAGTGCTCCGGCAGGGAGCAGCAGGGCAGGATGCCCATCAGCAAGCAGCAGGGAGGGAGGAGAGAGGAAGAACAGAGCAGCAGCCAGAGGGGCGGGGATAGGCAGTCTCTGGGTACCATAGATCCTGGACCACCAGCGGGGTTGTGCCCAAGGCCAGGATGTAGCTCTTCTGTGGCCCAGGGTTGCAGAGGGAAGGACAAGGCGGACCCAGTTCCCAGGTTCCCAGGCTCATGTCCAGGGCGGGATCTGCTCATGGGTCAGCAATAGAGGTGACAGGAAAAGAGTCAGACGTCCTCTCCCACTGTGTCTCTAGTGGATTTTTTCCCAAGGACGGACAGCAGGGAGGGGGTGTGTGTGGAGAGACAGAGAAGGAAAGATGGTACGCACCATCCACGGCAGTGTTGGAGCTTGGAGCTATGAGAAGTGAGGATGAGGTCACGGGCCTTGAGCAAACAGAGCTGGAGCCAGGCCAGAGCCAGGCTGCTCTCCCTGGGGCTGAGGAGAGGTGTGTGTCCCCATGGGAAGGTGCAAACCACTGGGACGCCCGAGGCCCAGAAGACCCTGCTGCTGGTAACCCAGGGAATGTGTCTAGTGGGAGAGGGTAATGATCCCATCAGCCCCAACTAGCTAACCCTGGTGTAAGATGAGTGGCCATACCCACCCCCCACCCCCAAACTGCCCTCTTCTCTCCCTTTTCTATTTGTGGCCAATAATAAGTACCTTCCTCCTGCTTCACCAATGACCACACAGCTGGGATGGTGGTGGTGGTGGTGGTGGTATTGTGTAGTCATGGCAACAGCAGGCCGCCTGTGTCAGCAGGGGGTGTGTGGACCAAGTGTTTTTCTCCTTTAGTTCCCAGGAAGCCTGCAGGGATCTCCACTGGCCTCCTCCCCCAGTCTCTGGGCTCTGAGGTCAGAACAGCCATTCCTGCTCTGGATAACCTCCCCCTCCTCCACCTTCTTTCTGTCCCTCACACCCCTCCCCCCACCTCCCTCCCCACTCCCCCGCCCTCCACCTGGCCTTCACTGAATATAAGGTAGCAGCGGAACCAGGAAGTTCTAGCTCTCTGCAAGGGACCAGAGGAGGTCTGGCTTTTCCACCCTAGGTGGAAGGTACAGGACCTTCTCCTGCCTGGCTGGCGCCATAATAAACCTGCCTGGCTAGTGGAATCATTCATAGTGGGGCTGTGCTCACGCAGGCCTCAGACCATCCCTGCCTGTTCTGGAGGCACTCTTAGCAAAGACGCTCAGTGGGCAGTCACGAGTGTGCAGCTTGCTCCCCTGGCCTTGGCCCCACACAAGGAAGCTGAGGGGCCTTTCTTCCCATCAGTGTGTGTCACTAAAGAACGGCCTCTTCTGAGTGAATTCACTGGCTCTGTTGACCCCCACCTGGAGAAGGTGGCCTCAGTGGCTTGTACCCAGCCTGCCTGGCTCAGAAGGCACTTCCCTCGGGGAGGCCTGTTCTGACTGTGTTCCTCTGTCATTCATCTCCTTAGGTGACTGCATTCGGTGTGCACACTCACAGACATTTGCACAGGCGTGCTTCCCTGCAGATGCCAAGCCTGGGGAAAGCACAAAGGCCACAGCCAGACTTCTCTGAGCTCCACGGGCCCTTTTCTGGAAGGTTCCTAGCCCAGACTATGAAGCACGTTTATTGAACACCTACTATGTGCTGGCTGTGGGCCTCTCTACCATTTTGAGAGTGAGGACTTCTTCCATTGCATTGATAAGGACGCTGTGGTTCAGCAGGGGCAAGAGGCCTGTCCGACCCTGGGGTCACTGCCCGGGGTCACAGCCTGGGGTCACTCTGTGCCTCCTTAAGCTCCCGTAGCCAACTTTCTTCACCGGAGCCATCCAGGAAGACAGGCCACTCTGAGGGACAGGGTGGGGAAATAGGGTCCCACCCTATTTCCAGTGGCTGCTTCTGTTCCCAAGGGGCCACCTCTCCTTCCTTGTGTTTAGGTCTGGCATCCCGGTAGGAGCCCTGGGCTAAAAATACTCTCCCATGTGTTTAGACGATTCTTGGAGAATAAACTTCCCCATCTTGGCTCTCACTTTGCACACTCGCAGGCCCTGCTTCCTGTGGCTCTGATCTGTCGTGTGGGAGGGGAGAAGGTAGGAGCAGAGGGTCTGCAAAGCCCAGGGTCACGGGGTAGTGGAAGAGTTCCGTGTGAGCTGGACTGACGAGGCTGCTAGGTCACGGGCTGTCAGGGGAGACCCCGTACGGAGACCATCACTGTGAGGCAACCCCTAGGTGCCAAGCCTACATGTGCCCTGGCTGGGAGGAGGCAAAGGAGTTCGTGGCCCAGCTGGCGGGGCTCCGGGCTCACCCTCGCGGCCTTGTGTTATCCATTCGCAGACGGGGACTGCGCGTGGCCCTCCTGTCCGTCTGACCTCACTGTCCGGGGCTTCTGCTGCTGACCCTGGGAGGAAGGCCAAGCCTATCTCTGTGAGTGGAGCATGGCTCCCGGACCTTCTGCTTCACACACGTCTCGGCCCCTTTGTTTGTTTATCTGAACAGGTACAAAGACTTGACCTCCTGGGATGAAGGAGATGTCGGGGTGGTGCCTAGGAAGGCCCGGGGAGGGGCTTCCTCTGGAAGAGAGCCGAAGGACAGACATGTCACAAGCTGGTTCCTTCCCCTGATGCTGGCTTGGCCAGTTGTTTGGAGACACAGCACACAGGAAGGGTTATTGAGTAGATATTGGAACAGTCTACTTTCAACAAGATTTAATCTTCCCATAAACACTACTATATCTTTCATACTAGAGACCGAGGAACCAGGCAGGAGGCGCCCAGCCCAGGCTGTTCCTGCAAGCTTCCCAGCCACAGGCCAGCCGCCGTGAAGACGGCAATGCCAGGGATGGGAATAGGCCGGGAGCAGGTTGTAGACAGCCTGGAGTCTAGGCTCAGAGACACACGGACCTGGGGTAGAATCCTTATCTACTGAAAACTAGCCAGGTGCTTTGGTAATTTAAGTCCTCAGAGCCTCAGTTTCCTTGTCTGTAAAATGGGGGTGAAGGGAGCCATGGAGCTGTGCATGCGTGAGATCAAAAAGCCAGGCTGTGGTAGCCTTCCTTGTAATCCCAGAGCTGGAGAGGCAGAGAGCCAGCCTCTCCTAATCAGAAGAGCCCCCTAAAAGAAGGTGGGGGCTGGTGAGGTGGCTCAGTTGCTGAGTGCAATCTCTAGCACCCAATACAAGGCCAGGCACAGCAGGGTGTCCCTGTGATCCCAGTGCTGGGGAGACAGAGGCTGGAGATCCCTGGAGCTGGCTGGCTGGCCCAGCCTAGCCTGAAGTCGGTGGCGGCTCCAGGTTCAGTGCGAAAACCCTCTCAAAATAAGTAAGGTGGACACTGAAGGGTGATGGCACACGCCTTTAATCCCAGTGCTGGGGAGGCAGAGGCAGGTGGATCTCTGAGTTCAAGGCCAGCCTGGTCTTCTACAGAGTGAGTTCCAAGACAGCCAGGGACACATAGAGAAATCCTGTCTAGGGGGGTGGGGGGGGGAAGTAAGGTGGAGAATGATTGAAGAAGATGTTACATTGATCTCTGATTACTTGCACACACACATCAAACACACACACACACACACACACACACACAGAGATATATACCACATACAGATACACACCACACACACACACACACAAATACCTCACACAGACACACATACACACACTTAAAAAAAAAACAGCAAGGGCAGGGTGGTAGTGGCACATGCCTTTAATCTCAGCACTCGGGAGGCAGAGGCAGGTGAATCTCTGTTAGTTCAAGGCTAGCCTGGTCTACAGAGTGAGCTCCAGGAAAGCTGTCTCAAATTCTGCCTCAAAAAAACAAAAAAAAAAAAAAAAAAAAAAACAAACAAACAAAAAAACAAAAAAAAACCAAACAAACAAAACAAAACAAAAAACAAAAAACCCAGCAAGGCAGATGACCATTTGATGTCTGGCTTCCACAGACACATTCACAACACCTGTGCACTCCCTCACATGTACCACATGTACACTCAGCACCCCCACGTGTAAGCACATGTGCATACATACAAATATGCACATGCCCACACAATTTTTGTCTTTATTTTCTTCAGAGCAGTAGGCCATTAAGCTAGATCCCCCATCTCATATTTTAAAAAATTCATTGGCAAGGTCTCACTAAATATACAGTGAGTCACTCTACAGACCAGGCTGGCCCTTAACTCACAGACACCTTTAATCCCAGCGGTGCAGGGGCAGAGACAGGTGGATCTCTGAGTTTGAGGCCAGCTGTTCTACAGAGTGAGTTCCAGGACAGCCAGGGCTACACAGAGAAACCCTGTCTTGAAGAACAAAAAGAAAAACAAACAAGCCAAGGCATCACCACCATGCTTAGCTCCCCTTATATATACGTGGAATTCTGACAGCATTTACCTTAGAGTTTGTTGCAAAGATAAAACATAATACCTGAGCAAGAGAATGTGTTCGGTATTGACAATTATTACCATTCTTTCTAGAGAGCCTGCTGAAGGGTAGGCAGCACCTACAGCCTGGACTTTTGGGGAGTGACAGGAAGCAGCAGGAGGTTGCTGGCTGGTACTCCGCTCCCATTCATGGGGGATACAACAAGGCCCTTTTGAAGCCACTCTCCGCTCAAGCCAGGGACAAGCAAGAGTCTCAGCACAGAGTTCACCCTGTGCATTGGGGAGAGATGGGGCCCCATGGAGGCCCAGGGAGTCCCTCACTTTTCGGGTGGGGGTCAGGGATGGAGTATGACTGAGCCTACAAAGAAAAGCATTCCCTACCTGGGGCCCACCCTGCTTTCTTGCTGTGGGATTGGCCAGACTGAGGCTCACTTCCCTCTTCCTTTCTGCCTTCTTGAGGAGATACGGGGGTGGGGGTGGGGGTGCCTCTCTCTGCATAGCCTCCTCTCCATCCTGGCGCTGTCCCCTACACGGTCTGCGGCTCAGCCTGGCAGCCCAGGCCTGGGTCCATCTATGTAAACAAAGGAAGCCCCATTGCCTTTGAATCTCCGAGAAACAACTAAGAATTGTTTCAGTGTATCCCTCATTGAGCAAAGGAAATACTTACACCAAAACATTGTTTCTTGTTTATCTGAGATTTAATTTCGACTAAGGGCCCGGTGATTTATTTATTTATCTATCTATTTATTTATTTATTTATTTTTATGAATGTGTATGTATGTTTGTCTGTGTGCCTGTATACCATCTGCGTATGGGTGACCTTGGAGGCCAGAAGAGGGTGTTGGATCTCCCAGAACTGGAATTACAGGGGGCTGTGAGCTGCCTACCATGGGTGCTGGAACCATGCTCTGGTTCTCTGAAGAGCAGTTAAGTCCTCATAACAATCGGGCCATCTCTCCAGAAGCCCCCTCCTGGTGCCTGGATGACGTCCTTCCTGGACTCCAGGCTGTGATGTGAACACACAACTGAGTGTCTCTTTGGTTTGTAAATGAACCCCTGGCATCACGCCCCTCCTCACCCTACCCAGGAGGTGCTACCTGGGAATTCTATTACACAAGAGGGTGGCTGTGATGACTCCTTTATAGTCATTTTGATATTTTAGGTCTGGTGGTCCCACCCCCATTTCTACCTACCCCAGGGACGCTGAGATATGGAGAAGAGGGGAGCGCGGCACAGCTGAGACTCCTCCCACCACCTCCTGTCGGGGCGGCTTCTGACTGCCAAGCCTTCAGGAGTCAGGAGGGCAGCAGGGCCCAAGGGTTTTTCCCTCCAGAGCAGTTCTAGGAGACTCCCTGTGGAGAGGGCAGCTGGCTGTGTTGCACGGGGCACTGGAGCAGGTCCACCAGCCTGTGGGTTTCCTCCTGTAGTTTCCTAGTAACTGGGGAGGGGCAGGACCAGGGGAATCTCTTTCTTAGCCTTTGGCCTTGGCCTGACTCCAGCCTGGCTGTGCTGAGGCTTCCCGGCTGCCTTCTGCCCATCCTCACGGTGATCCTCTTGTGTAATAGAGCTTCCAGGTGGCACCTAGCTGCCCTCCTGGGTAGAGTGAGGAGGGGCTTCATGCCAGGGGTTCATTTACAAAGCAAAGAGACACTCAGCTGTGTGTTCACATCACAGCCTGGAGTCCAGGAAGGATGTCATCGAGGCACCAGGAGGGAGCTGAGCACCTCCTGTCCAAATTCAAAGTTCTACTTCCAACACCTTTCACCTTGTAATCTTAATCAAGTTTATTGCCTAGGGCTATCACTATTTATACACCACTATCTTACGCTGGGCCCTTTGCAAGGTACTTTATAGCTGTTATCTGACTGATCTGGACACCAACCTTTAGAGCAGAGACTTCCTGAACAGCCTCTTCCCAAGGCAGGTGTCACCCACCCCACGCTTACCGCTTTTGGTGGGCACTGTGACGTGCAGTCCCCTTGAGGGAGGGATGGCCCCAGTTGCTGTGAGTGGCATCAGGGTGCAGATGCCGTTAAACTTCGGCCTCTTTGCTCAAGATCACCTTCACTCTGGGGTGGCCGGCATCTGATGGATGTGTCGCTTGATTCAAGATGATTCCAAAGGCCTATTGCAGCCCTGGAGCTCTCCAAGGGGCAAGGTCACAGTCAGCCCTACGTGTCAATCTCACTCCTTCCTAGTTCCACTTTCTCCCTCCCCTTCCACAGACATGAGTCCAAGAGGCACTCCCTAATAAATGCCCCAGCAGCCGGGGCCCAGCCGTCCCAGAATAACACAAAACACATGGCAGGTTCTAAAAATACAGGGGCCCAGAAGAAAGTTGGGGAGCTGGTAACAGCAGCTAGTAAGTGCTCCCGTGAAAGGTGCTTGTGCCGCAGCCTAAGCACAACAGTGGAGCTGGGCGCTTGCCTTCCTCATTGTCAGTGGAGGCCATTAGATGCGCAGGGCACACAGCCACAAGTGCCCAGGAAGGTCTGTGTGTGCTCCAAGTGTGCTTTCTCCAGTCACCAGGTGTGTGGGTTACCTCTGTGTCACTGTGATGACAAAACTAGACAGAGACAATGTCCGGGAGAAAGGTCTATTTGGCTTACAGTGTTGGTCCGTCAGTGTTGGTGGTGGTTTTTACTCTTTGGGCTCTTTACTCTTTGGGGGGCCTGCCACTCAGCTCCCAAATAAACCACACGGAGTCTTATTCTCTCTTATGAATGCCGGGCCTTAGCTTGACTTATTTCTAGCCAGCTTTTTTAAACTTAAATTATCCCGTCTATCTTTTGCCTCTGGGCTTTTCACCTTTTCTGTTTCTGTATCTCTTTCTTTCTTACTCCGTTGCTGGCTGTGTAGCTGGGTGGCTGCCCCCAATGTCCTCCTCTCCTCCTTTTCTTGCTCCTAGATCATCATCATCTTCTTCTCCTTCTCCAGATTTCTCCTCCTATTTATTCTCTGCCTGCCAGCCCCACCTACCCCTCTCCTGCCCAGCTATTGACCGTTCAGCTCTTTATTAGACCATCAGGTGTTTTAGACAGGCAAAGTATCACAGCTTCACAGAGTTAAACAAATGCAACATAAAAGAATGTAACACATCTTTGCATCATTAAACAAATGTTCCACAGCATAAACACATCTTAAATTAATATTCTACAACACATCATAACTTCAGAGGTTCTGTCCACAGCAGCTTCTCTGTGTGGTCGTGGGTGGGACTGACTGGGAACCAAGAGCTGCTTGGAACCAGGGGTGAGTATAACCTTCAAAGACTGGGCTCCCAGTGGCTGGCTTCTACCAGCCAGGCCCCCCTCTGAAAGGCTCCTGGAGCCCTGGTCTACTCCTGCAAGCTGGGGATTGATCATTCACGACCTGAGCCTGTGGGAGATGCTGCAGACCTGAGCTATAGCTGCTTTGCTACTCTTCAGAGGAAACATACTCTTGGAGAAGCAAAGGACATCTCCTTTGCTGGATGATGAATGGCGGGAGCTCAGCAGAGATCTGCAAAGACCACAGTCTCTGCTGCTTCCTTCAAACTGCTGCTGACCCGAAAGTGCCTCCTGGGAGTCCCCACTTAGGGAGAAGCTGGAATGTAGGAATCAGCAGGCCCGGACACATGTCAGTGTGTGGTGCCCCCACCCCACTCTGAGATGACTGCTCTGCCCTGTCCCTCTCCTGTGTTGTGATTCTAGTAGTCAGGGCCGCACACCAGCCCAGACCCAGCATAAGCTCCATTTCCTGATGCTTTCTGTTCTCTGCTCCTCCCAGCTCGAGGATCACTCTCAACCATCATCGATGATACTCTTATCATTGCCCAGGCCAACACCTGGCACACAGAGCAGCGCCGGCATTGCAGAGGTTTGTAGGATGAATGAATAAGAGGGAAAAATGATAGCAGGGAATGGGATTACCAGGCATCTTTCTGGGGCTGGGACCAAATATTGACCTTACTCATCATAAAGCCTGGGGTAAGCCTGGCTTTCTCATCTCTATTTATACCGTCTTGCCATCAGTGGTAAAGACAATGGACCTGGTCGGACTGCAGTTTGAACACCTGTTTCCACATGTGGGGCCTGGGCATAGGAGGTGTTTGTTCTTCAGTGCCTCCCCTCTGTGTGTCCTCAGGGAATCTGCTAGGTGATCCTTGTGCCCCAGGAGGCTTTGGTACTGTGTTCTGTGTTCCTTGTTTGGCTGCAGGTCAGACTGGCATTTCAGTGTAGCTTAAGCTGATCCTCCACATCTGGCATGAACTAAGTTATGTGAAGACCAGTGTGGGCTAGGATGGACTTGCTTGAGACTGCTTCTGGCCTGCTGGGACACTCTCCTGAAGGATCAGTTTGGATGTGACAGTGGAATCTAATGCAAGCTTCAGAACTGCAGAGGGGAGTCCTGTTGTCTCTTAGATTCACACTGGAGTTCTAAGGCAAACAGAAATAGCATGGAAGACTGGGGTTTGGCTAGTGTGTCCTGTAAGGGTTCCTGTGTGGAAATTTAATTCCCATTGTGAGGCAGTAAGAGAGAAGGAAGTGCCAGGTGGTGGTGGCACACACCTTTAATCCCAGCACTTGGGAGGCAGAGGCAGGCGGATCTCTGTGAGTTTGAGGCCAGCCTGATCTACAGAGCGAGATCCAGGACAGGCACCAAAGCTACACAGAGAAACAGAGAAACCCTGTCCCAAAAAAACAAAGAGAGAGAGAGAGAGAGAGAGAGAGAGAGAGAGAGAGAGAGAGAGAGGAAACTACTGGGCATGGTGGCACATGCCTTTAATCCAGCACTCAGGAGGTAGAGGCAGGTGGATCTCTGTGAGTTCAAGGTCATCCTGGTCTACAAAGTGAGTTCCAGGACAGCCAGAGCTGTTACACAGAGAAACTCTGTGTCTTAGGGTTCATTTATTTATTTATTTTATTATTTTTCCATTCATTTTATATACCAACCACAGTTCCCCCTCCTTCCCCTTCTCCCACTCCCCACCCCTCCCCTCCCCTCACCCACCCCCATCCACTCCTCAGAAAGGATAAGACCATTCATGGGGAGTCAACAAGGCCTGGCATGTTCAGTTGAGACGGGACCAACCCTCCCCATGCCCCCAGCTTCAAGGCTGAGCAAGGCATCCCACCATATGGAATGGGCTTCAAAGCTAGCTCATGCACCTGAGATAGATCCTGGTCCCACTGCCAGGGGTCCCACAAACAGACTAGGCTACAAAGCTGTCGCCCACATGTAGAGGTCTTAGTTCGGTCCCATGCAGGCTTAGTTGGGGTTTCTGTTGCTGTGAAGAGACAACATGATTAGAGCAACTCTTATAAAGGAAAACATTTAATTGGGTGGCTTATAGTTCAGAGATTCAGTCCATTATCATCATGGTGGCACATGGCGGCATGCAGGCAGACAGGTGCTGGAGAGATACTTGAGTTCTACATCTTGCACAGGCAACAGCAAGTGAACTGTCTTACTGGGCATGGCTTGAGCACATATGAAACCTCAAAGCCTGCCTCAAAGCCACAGTGACACAACTCCTCCAACAAGATTATACCTACTCTAACAAGGCCACACCTCCTAATAGTGTCATCCCCTTTGGGGGTCATTTTATTTCAAACCACCACATTCCACTCCCTGGTCCCTAAAGGCTTATCATTGTAGTCGGAAATTTTCTTGTGTCCTGTCCAGTCTTGCAGCTGCTCAGACCCAAGTAAACACACAGAGGCTTATATTACTTACAAACTGTATGGCCTAATGGCTCAGGCTTCTCACTAGCTAGCTTTTACAACTTAACCCATTTCTATTTATTTAGAAGTTGCCATGTGGCCGTGGTTTACCAGTACTTTCACATCTTGCTTCTCCTGGAAGTGCTGGGGTCTCCCTCCCCTCTCCTTTCTTCTTCTTCTCTCTTCAATTTCCCACCTAGCTCTAACCTGACTTGCCATAGTCCAAACAGCTTTATTTATCAACCTGTCAGAGCAACACATATTCACAGTGTACAGAAAGACACCCACAGCATATCATAATGCAAAAATGCATTCGGTCCAACTTCATAAGTCCCATAGTCTATAACAGTCTCAAACTTATTCAAAAGTAAAGTTCAAAGTCTCTTCTGAGATTCATGTAATCTCTTAACTGTAATCCCCCATAAAATCAAAATCAAAAAGCAGATCACATACTTCCAACAAAAAAGGCAGAGGATATACATTACCATTCCAAAATGTAGGGAAGGGAGCATAGTGAGGAAATACTGGACCAAAGTAAGACTGAACACCAGCTCTGCAAACTCCAAACTCCGCATCTTCATGTCTGATGTCAAAACGCTCTTCAGCTCTCCAAATCCTTTCAGGTTTGTTGACTATAACATACTTCTTTCTCTTAAGCTGTTTCCACTCCCTGTTAGCAGCTCTCCTCGGCAGGTATCCCACGGCTCTGGCATCTCCAACATCTTGGGGGCACCAAGGCAATCCAGGCTTTACCTTCACAGCTTCACACAATGACCTCTCTGGGCCTCCGTTCAGGCACATCCCTGACACGTGCCTGGACTCAGCGGCTTTCCTTAGTCACAGAGGCAGATTCCATGCCCCTTTATTTTATCCTTAACTCTAAAGCCAGAACCATGCCACCAAAGCTGCCAAGTTCTCCTGCTTTCTGGGAATGGAACATGGCCCCCTTGTTCAAATACATCTTCACCAGCTTTCTGTTTTTGATGGCTACCTTCACTGCCTAAGCTTAACTGTCTTTGAACTTGCTCTGTAGACCAGGCTGGCCTCAAATTCAGAGATCTACCAGCCTCTGCCTTCTGAGTGCTGGGATTAAAGGCATGCACCACCACACCTAATTCTAACTTTTCTTTAATTCCTTTTCACAAAATTAGCTGGGTGAGATCTTGCCCTGAGGTCACCACTCCCTTTAGTCCATTTCCTTCTTTCTTTCTCTTTCTTTCCTTTCTGTTTTTCTTTTCTTTCTTTTTCTTTTCTTTTCTTTTCTTTTTTTTCTTTTTTTGGTTTTTTTTGAGACAGGGTTTCTCTGTGTAGCTTTGCGCCTTTTCCTGGATCTTGCTCTGTAGACCAGGCTGGCCTCGAACTCACAAAGATCCACCTGCCTCTGCCTCCCGAGTGCTGGGATTAAAGGCGTGTGCCACCACCGCCCGGCCTTTTTTTTTTTTTTTTTTTTTTTGAGACAGGGTTTCACTCTGTAGCTTTGGCTGTCCTGGAACTTGCTTTGTAGATCAGGCTGGCCTTGAACTCACAGAGACCTGCCTGCTTCTGCCTCCCCAATGCTGGGATTGAAGTTAGTCCATTTCTTCATCTCTTTATCTCCTCACACACAGGATTTAGCTCCATTCCACTTCCTGGTGCTCTTTTTCTCCTCAGCTTGCTCCTTTTCATTATGAATCTTTATAAGCATGAACACTAGTCACCACACAACAGAATCGATACTAGGTCACTTTGAGAATTCCTTTGCCAATAGAATTAATTAATCCAAATCTCTTCACTTTAGCTTCAGACAGACTATTCAGACAAAAACAAAAAAGCAGCCACTTCTTTACCAAAATATCACAAGAATGATCTCTAGGCAACATACTAAAATTTTCCTCTGAAACCTCTTGAGCCAGGCCCTCACATTCAAATCATTCTTAGCACCACTCTCTTCCATGATCCTACTAGTATGGCCCATTAAGCAGTGCTTAAAACGTTCCACTGCTTTCCTAACCCAAAGTACCAAAGTCCAAATTCCTCCAAACAAAAGCATGGTCAGGCCTATCACATTACCCCACTCCTGGTACCAACTTATGTCTTAGGGTTTCTATTGCTGTGCAGAGACACCATGAGCATAGCAACTCTTATAAAGGAAAATATTTAATTGGGTGGCTTATAGTTCAGAGGTTCAGTCCACTGTCATCATGGTGGCACATGGCGGCATGCAGGCAGACATGGTACTGGAGAGATACTTGAGTTCTACATCTTGCACAGGCAACAGCAAGTGAACTGTCTTACTGGGCATGGCTTGAGCACATATAAGACCTCAAAGCCTGCCTCAAAGCCACAGTGACACAACTCCTCCAACAAGATTATACCTACTCTATGGCCTCCTAATAGTGCCACTCCCTCTGGGGGCCATTATTTCCTTTCAAAACACCACACCCTGTCTCAAAAGACCAAAAGGAAAGAAAAGAAAAGAAAAGAAAAGAAAAGAAAAGAAAAGAAAAGAAAAAGAGAGGGAGCAAGAGCACAGGTGTAGCTGAAGTTTTCCTATGTCCCGGCCTGCAGGCAGTTGGGACAAATCTCTCCCACTCACATCCCCCAAGTAAACACACAGAGTCTTATATTACTTATAAATTGTATGGCTGTGGCAGGCTTCTTGCTATCTGTTCTTATATGTTAAATTAACCCATTTTTATTAATCTATAAGTTGCCACGTGGCTCATGGCTTACCTGTATCTTACATCATGCTTCTCCTCACTCAGCCTTCTTCCACCCAGCATTCTCCTCTCTCCTCATCCTGCCTACACTATCCTTCCTGCCTGGCTACTGGCCAATCAGCGTTTTATTTATCAATCAATCATAGCAACATATAGTCACAGCATCCAGGACCTCCCACAGCACACAGGAATTTAGTCTGGCTCTGTGTTGAGAAGTGGGGCTTTTGGGGTTGAGGAGGTATCGGGGTGCTGTGCTAGCCTGACAACCTGAGTTCAACCCCCGGAACTCACGTAAAAGGCTGGATACAGTGGCATGCATCTCTAACCCCAGGACCCCATGGTGAAATTAGAAGTAGAGACAGAATGGTGTTCTGTGAAGCAGCAGACAGACCAAGAGATGCCCCACATCAACAGGACAGAGGTGAGAACTGACCCCTGAAAGCCACCCCCTCCCCTCCACACGTGTGCTGTGGTGTATACTCCCTCCCTCACCTGCTAAAAAATTAATTAAGTATGAAGTAGAGCTTTGGGGGACTGGAAAGATTGTTCAGTTAGTATAGGGATCACCATGCTAGCGTGAGGACCTGAGTTCAATCCCCAGAACCCGCATAACAAATGCTGGTCATGGTGATGTGCTTCTGTAATCCTGGGGCTGGGAGGTGGGGACAGGAGGATCCCTGGGGCTCATTGGCCAGCTATTCTAGTCTAATTGGTGAGCTCCAGGCCAATGAGAGACCCTGTATTTTAAAAATGACACCTAGGTCCCACAGTGGTGGTGCATGTCTTGAAAGACCAAAAACAGATAGATAAATAAATAAATAAATAAATAAATAAATAAATAAATAAATAAAAACAACAGACAGCTGAGGTTATCCTTTGGTTTCCCCATGTACACATATTTATGTGTATCCACATGCACCCTCTCAAAACACACACAACACATATTTGAAAACTGGGGCTTTTGGAAGATGATTAGGATTAGATAAGGTCATAGAGTAAAACCTCCCAATGACTAAATACTGAGAGATTTGTAAGAGAAAAGAGGGAAACCAAGACCAGAACACACACAAACATGTACACACACACACACACACACACACACACACACGTGTATATACACCTTGAAGCTCTTCCATCACCAGGTACATCCCTTCAACCTTGTCTCTCCAGAATCACTACTCTAAATAAACCTCTTCTTTTGTTTTTTGTTTTGTTGTTTTTTTTTTTGAGACAGGGTTTCTCTGTGTAGTCCTGGCTGTCCTGGAACTTACTCCGTAGCCCAGGCTGGCCTCAAACTCACAGAGATCCGCCTGGCTCTGCCTCCCAAGTGCTGGGATTAAAGGTGTGCACCACTACCGCCCGGCTAACCCCTTATTTTTCATATCATTTGACGCAGGCATTTCATTATGGTAGCAAGAATCGAACAGGCACTTCCCTAAGACAATAACTGGGGACAGCAGCTTTGCTTTGGGGACAGCACAATGGAGTAGGAGGTTCCCAGTCTGCGAGGCAGCGAGGGGGCAGCAATGGTGCTGTTGGGTCAGGAGCACCCTGAAGATCAAGTGGTCCTGTGCAGTGGATGCCACAAGGCCGCTGATAGAACTACTTTAAGAGTGTTTGAGGGGCTGGAGAGATGGCTGAGAGATTAAGAGCCATTTTTGTTCCTGCAAAGGACCCAGGTTCGATTCCAAAGCACCCATGTGGAGGCTCACCACTTCTTTGGGCACAAGGCACACACATGTGGCACACACATGTGGCACACAGGTATACATGCAGGCAAAACACTCATACATATATAAAATAATAAAAATAAATATTTAAAAAAATAACGTGTTTGAGATACTCCTTGGGGCATCAATGCTTAGAGGAGTGTTGGGGGATATTGAACACACTGTGTGAAGATGTGTCTCTGTTCTTCCTTGCCTGCCTACGGCACCTTCTGATTGGTTTAATAAAGAGCTGAACGTCCAATAGCTGTGCAGGAGAAGATAGGAGGAAGTTCCTGGCAGAGATAGGAACTCTGGGAAGAAACAGAGGTGCAGGGGATTCGCCAGTGAGATATGGAGGAAGTGAGACATAGAGAATTGAGGAGAGGTAACGAGCCATGGGGTAGAACATAGATTAATATAAGTGGGTTAATTTAAGTTTTAAGAGCTAGTTGGGAACAAGCCTAAGCTAAGGTTAAGCTTCCAGTTAATAAGAAGTCTCCATGTCATTATCTGGCAGCTGGTGGTCCAAAGCAAGTCCAACTACAGAGGGGAGTTTGCAGAGGACGTGGGTCGGATTCACGGAGGCTGGAATGAAATCTGCAGCAGAGAGGGAGAGTCAGAGCAATGGCAAATGTTTGGAGTTTGGGGAGACTTTAGGGAGTGGGAGGCAAATCTGAGCCATGCTCTAGATGAGTACATCATCAGTACAAACCGAACTGGAGATGAGATGTCTCCGGCCTCTGCGGGCACAAAGCCTGTGCTGCCCTTCCGGGGGGGTTAGGGATGCTGGTCCTGCAGTGCAGCAGGCCCTGAATGCTAACGTTTCTCCCCAAGTCACAGAAGGAGTTTGGGTTTTTCTTCAAATTGACACTGGCTACTTCCCTAGAGATCAAATTAGATATGATTGGTCATTTCTGTTTTAAATAATAATAATTAAAAAAAAAAGATTCTAGCTGGGCAGCAATGGCACATGCCTTTGATCCCAGCACTTGGGAGGCAGAGGCAGGCAGATCTCTATGAGTTCAAAGCCAGCCTGGTCTACAAATCGAGTTTCAGAACAGCCAGAGCTGTTACACAGAGAAACCCTGTTTCAAACAAACAAACAAACAAAACGAACCCCCTGGAACTGGAGTTGCAGATGGTTGTGAACCACCATATGACTCCTGTCCTGAGAACCAAACTTAGGTTTTCTTCAAGAACAACCAGTACTCTTAACAGCTGAACCATCTCTCCAGCCCATCTATCTGCTTTGTCTCCTGATCGGGTCAGTTTTGGATTGAGGTCTACCATTTCTACCATCATCAAGAGGGAAAGGCAAGGGCCAGGTGCGGTAGCGCATTCCTTTAATTCCGGCACTTGGAGGGAGAGGCAGGTGGATCTCTGTGAGTTCAAAGCCAGCCTGGTCTACAGAGTGGTTCCAGGATAGCCAGGGCTACACAGAGAAACCCTGTCTCTCAAAAAACCAAAAACCAAAACCAAAAAAAAAGTGGGAAAGAGGAGAAAGCCAAAGTTGGGTTCAATAACCATGTGGCATCGCAGCAGTTAACTCTGGAACTCAGCAGTTAACCCTGAATCCATGCAGGCAGCTGGGAAATTAGCCTGGTGTATGCTGGCCTGCCGCGATAGCCAGATGGACATATGGTATTTGTGTTAAAGCTGTTGGGGATCAAACATCTGGGGACAAGGGGTCCAACTCAATTGTTCTCCCTCCCTTCTCAGGAAGGGCCAGGAAGGAAAGGGCCCCAGTTGGAGGAGAAGCTATTGTCTCCCGGGGGAAAGTATCACCAGGTAGCCTGGCTGGCGGGGCCAGTGAGGATGCTTTCATAGGGACTAAGCTATCCCTCAAGGTTCACTCCAACCTCTGTCTTTCCCAGGCTGCCTCTGAGACTGCTGTAAATCTTTGATAAGATACTATCAGGTGTTCTAG
Source organism: Peromyscus eremicus (assembly GCF_949786415.1). NCBI lineage: Eukaryota > Metazoa > Chordata > Mammalia > Rodentia > Cricetidae > Peromyscus > Peromyscus eremicus. The sequence continues at coordinate 68,275,118 of NC_081423.1, forward strand.
AGTGCCGCAGGGAACAAGTGACCTTTAACCCAGCCACCAGTCCTCCAGGCCCCTCCCCATGTATTCCCCACTTTCTTCTTCTAGCTACCTCCTGAGGGCCCTGGGCCACCACAGGCAAGGAACAAACCGAGGATGTCAGTGACCCTAAGGAGCCACTGCAGACTCCCTGGGTCTGAGGCCTCATCATTGTCCAGGAACCGGGGGATGCACAGCTACTAAGATATCCACTTCTTATGCTGGGTGGTTGTGGTGCATGCCTTTAATCCCAGCATTTGGGAGGCAGAGGCAGGTGGATATCTGTGAGTTCAAGGCCAGACTGGTCTACAGAGTGAGTTCCAGGACAGCTAGGGATGTTACACAGAGAAACCCTGTCTTGAAAAACCAAGAGAGAGAGAGAGAACCCACACTTCCTCTCCTGATGCCAAAATGCTGCGCGTACACAAGTGTCACAATTATAAAGGTTGCTCATGTTCAGTGTTACCACTACAGCGTGAAGTAGTCAGGGTCATGATGACCTTGTCAAAGAGGAAGTCGCCAAGACTCAGGGTGGGTTAACCATTCTTCCAGGAATGGGGTGGTAAAGCAACAACTGGGTTTGAGTCCACTCTGTCCCTTCCCCCAGTCTTAGTTTGAATCCAGCTCAGAAATACTCCATTCATGGGACACCAACATCCTGGGCAGGTGATTTAATCTCACCTAGTTTCAAGTTCATCGAGAAAAAGGGATGAGGCTCATCCCTCATGGCGAGTGCTGTTTAGTAATGAACAGAGGTCACAGGCAAACAGAACTTCTAAATATGGCCCGGGGATGTCGCTCAGTGGGTAGAGCGCCACCTAGCATGCAGGAGCCCTGGGGTTGACCTTCTGCACTGCATAAGCCAGACATGGTGGTACCAGCTTGTCATCGCAACAATCCTCAGGTGGAGGCAGAAAGATCAGGAGTTCAAGGATATCCTTGGCTACATAGCTAGTTTGAAGGTGCCTTGGATACAGGTGACTTGATCTCAAAACAAACAAGAAAAATATCATTTGATGTCCAAGTGCCCTTCCATCTTTTGTTCCTGTCTTAGTTTCAGTCTCTGTTGTGATAAAACGCTAACTAAAACCAGCATGGGGGGAAGAAAGGGTTTATTTCAGCCTACACTGTAGAGTCAGTCTGTCACCAAAGGAAGCCAGGGCAGGAACTCTAGATCATGGAGGACTGCGGCTCACTGGCTTGCTTTCCAAGGCTCACACATTTTGCTTTTGTATAATCCAGGACCATCTGCCCAGGAGTTGGCACCTGCTCACAGTGGACTGGGTCCTTCTACAACAACATTAGACTTGCCTCAAGCTAGTCTGACAGAGGCATGTTTTCACCCTAGTTTTCCTCTTCCCAGATGATTCTAGTTAGTGTCAAGCTGACAAAAAAACTAACCTTCTTCCCAGTTCTAGGCTCAGGACTACCTTTAAAGTCCAAAGTAGGTACTCAATAAACATTTGATGAATGAGTGATAAGCTCAGCTATAGCCCTTTCCCTATCTCTTAAAAAGATGAGACGAAGTTTATTTGCAGCTCCCAGCTACAGAGAGCTCTGCAAACAAGGAGTGGCAGTAGGGCCTTTCTCCAGCTGGTACAGTTAAAGGTCATAGGCAATGGGCTGGTTATTTACAGGTGCCCAGTCCCCAGGCTGGCTGCTCCAGGCACTACCTGCATCGGCGTAGTGAGGGATTTGCCTGACTTTAAGCAAAAGCATTATGCATTTGCACAACTGTGGCTCGTTGCAAAGGACCTTGTATTACCACATGCAGCCATGGTTTCACCCTGGTTACTGGGCTTTCTTCCTCTCTCACACACAACTAATTGGAGTAGCAAAATGGCTTCTGCAAAGGCCACTGCATTGCCGAGGTGTTTGCCAGGCCTCTTTTGAGAGCTTCCCAAGTTGTCTTGCTGGGGGTCACTCTAGCTCTGGGAGCTAGCTCCTTGGGGGCTTCCGGAGCCCTGCACCTGCATTCACACTCAGGGGGTGAAAGGTGCTTTAATGGCATTTGATCTTGTGCTCGGGCAGGGCCTACTTCCCACTTGCACATCAGCCTGAGCAATTCCAACCTCATCTGCCTTAGCTGTTATGATACGGAAGAGAAGGCTCCAACCCTGACACTGTTTCAAAATGAAAGATGGAAGACCTATGACAACACCATCATTATTCACAAGGGATACGAGCTGCAGAGGGAAGTAGCCTGTGCCTCTCATACAGTACCATAAGGTGCAGAGCATGGCCTGGAGTTCTATACCACTGCTTTTCACAGAAGTCAGCACTGAACCTGGGGCTTCAGCAGCCTCTGAGGACAAGTGTATTTCCTACTCCATTCCAGAAAGCTCCTTTGCTGATCTCCAATATGAGAGTCCTCTTCTCCTTGCCTAATTTGCAATTTTAGTGGACCCAGCAGTTTAGCAATCCAGCAAGGGCCACTACTACGGAGACCTAATGACCGGCACTGGAAGAGCCATCACAGACGGTGAGAAGTATGGACACTTCCACCAGCCAGCACCCTTCTTCTGGGCCACACTTGCTGTGCTCAGGCTCCTCTCCTTGACATACCTTCACCCTTTCCAGCTCTTCCTTCCTCTTGCGTGACCCACTTTCCTTTTGTCTTTACTTACTCCAGACTTTCTTGGAGTACTGCAAGCCTCGTGTTTAGTCACGAGTTCCTCTTGGTCTTGTAGGAAGATGAAAAGCTCATTATTGAGAGAAATTTCTAAGGCTGGAGGTGTGGCTTAGTGGTTAGAGCACTTGTGTAGCATGTGCGAAGCCTCGGGTTCCAGATCCAGTACAGGACGGAGGAGGAGGGAGGGAGGGAGAGAAAGGGAGAGATAGAGGCAGAGGCAGGGACAGACAGACAGAGAGAAACCAGCAAAAGCAGACTGTACATGAGAAAGAAAACTACAGCAAACAAAATTTATAATCAAGTGGCCTGACATTATGCAAATTATATGAAATATGGAAATATGTCCTGGCCACACCAAAATACTCAGCAACGTGAATCACCTTCATTTGAACTGGTCTGTGTAGTGAGATTTTTCTTGGGACCACCAGCTCACAAATAAACATGGAGACTTATTAATTATGAAAGCTTGGCCTTAGCGTAGGCTTGTCCCACTAGCTCTTATACCTTAAATTAATCTACTTCTATTAATCTACGTTTTACCATGTGGCTTTTTACCTTTCTTTCATTCTGTATGTCTGACTCCCTCCATGTCTCGAGCCTAGACTCCTCTTCCTCTCTCTCCTCGGAAATCCCACTGAACTCTCCTGCCTAGCTATTGACCATTCACCTCTTTATTAAACCAATCACAGTGACACATCTTCACACGGTGTAAAAATATCCCACAACAGGTCTAACCCTTAAAGGCCTTCAGATCAGAGCTACTGCCTAGTGATTTACACTCAGGTACCTTCAACTCAGCTCCAACAGCCTACACTACACTCCAATTGTCTCACCACTGTCTGAAGTGCTCGCTATAATTCCGATAACATAATCCTGACCCTCCCTCACAGTACAGCTTGCTTTTCTTTTCCACTTAGTTCTCCCCTAAGTACACTGTTGTGGAGACCCATAGAGAACTTACTCAGGGTCAGAGAATCTGGCTTGCTTTATCCAGCAGGGCTGCATTATGGGATGATTTGACCACAGGCGTGTTTACCAGGTGTTTGGAAGGGTCTACACTTGGCTGTACGGTGTGCTTTGATCTTGCAAGGGGGAGGTCTTTTGCCTCTCCCTTGGCATATTATAAAAAGCCCTTTTGAATAAAGCTCTGGGTGGTTGGGTATTGACCCAGGCCCTCCCAAAGCTATACTGTGTCTCTGTCTTTCTCCTTGTCATCTAGGTCTATCTTTCTATCTGATATTTCCTCTCTCCTCCACCTAAGAACCCTTCAAACGGTGGGAGCTGGGCTCCCACACACTGTCAACAGTCTGCTGTTCTGAGTCAATATTTCATTACAGCTATTTTGTCTTGGTTAGTTACTGTCAACCCTCCTTACGTATGCACCTGTACTATGTGTCATCTTTCCCAAGGTATACTGGAAGTAATGACTCATTTCCCGGGGCAGTGGTTTCCATAAATGACCGATTTGTAGACTGTTGCAAACTGGTTGCAAAAGATTACAGATCCTTGTAAGGTTGTGTGTAAAGATG